>NW_028232422.1:0-36490 GCF_054491065.1 Syngnathus leptorhynchus | reverse complement strand
CTAGGTGAAGTTCCAAATAGAAAATACTTTTAAATTTCTCCATAAGAGGATTCATCTAAAAGCTCCGGCTGGCATTAGAAAATTTAGTAGACTTTGTTATTTGTTTAGGACAATTCAGTGATTGCCAGTGTTCCGTTATACTTTACAAAGGCAAGAATTATTCCAAAACGCATGCGATCAAGCTTATTTTGCGGCTACTTCTTGAGCATGGTTAGCTGCAATTCCTACCATTTCCACAATTTGCCGCACACTGGCGCCTAATTGTAGAATATGTACTGGTTTTTTAAGTCCCAAAAGGATTGGTCCCATGACATCAATATCAGAGACATTCCCGAGGAGGTTATAAGCAATATTTGCGGCTGAGAGGTTAGGAAAAATAAGGGTATTGGCCCGGTGACCCGCCAATTTGGAAAAGGGGTAATATTCCGTTAAAACATCAGGATTTAAAGCCATGTGGGCTTGCATTTCTCCGTCGACAATCCAATCTGGGTGTTTTTCGTGAATGATATGCGTGGCTTTTCTCATGAGCAGTGCAGATTCGCCGTTGGGTACAGAACCGAAATTGGAATAGGTCAGTAAAGCAATTTTTGGTTCGATATCAAAAGAACGTACTTGCTCCGCTACCAATTCGGTGATCCCAGCAATATCTTCTGCATTCAGAGTATGGTTGATGGAGGTATCTGCCAAGAATAAGGGCCCCAGACGGGTCATCAGAATGTGAATACTCGCTACCTTTTTCACCCCTTCCCTTGCGCCAATGATCTGCAATGCTGGCCGCACTGTGGCAGAGTACTTTTTATTGGTTCCCCCAATCATCGCATCTGCATCACCGCATTCCACCATCATAGAGCCATAATAGCTACGGCTTGTCATGATTTCATTGGCTTCATGCTTCGTGATGCCCTTTCTTTTACGTTTTTGATAGAAGATATCTTGATATTCGGTCAATTTATCGGTTTCCTCTTTGTTTTTAGGGTGTTTAGGGTCAATGATTAGCAGATCTCCTAAGTCGAGGTTGTACTCTGCAATCATAGCGTCGATGGTTTCGACATTCCCTAATAATATCGGCAAGGCAATTTTTTCTTCGACGACTTCCTGAGCAGCTTTAAGTACCGAAATGTTTTCTGCATCAGCGAAAACGACCTTTTTGAGATCCTGTTTGGCCCGCGTCTCAATTACTTTTGTCAGGGCATTGTCGTTGCCTAATCGAGTCGTTAACTCATATTCGTAGGCGACCCAATCGGTGATCGGCTTTTTGGCAACACCACTTTCCATCGCTGCACGTGCGACTGCCGGAGCAACCGTACTGATCAGTCGAGGATCAACAGGCTTAGGAATGATGTAGTCTTTTCCAAAATTGAGGTTGATATCGCCATAAGCCAAATTGACGATATCGGGTACTGGTTTTCTCGCCAATTCTGCTAATGCTTTTACCGCGGCCAATTTCATGGCTTCATTGATTTCAGAAGCTCTGACATCAAGCGCCCCTCTAAAGATGAAGGGAAAGCCGAGTACATTGTTGACTTGGTTGGGGTAATCAGAACGGCCAGTGGCCATGATGCAATCCGGGCGAGCAGCTTTGGCAATTTCATAGCTAATTTCGGGCGTTGGGTTGGCCATAGCGAAGATGACACAATCTCTAGCCATCCCTTTGATCATCTCAGCCGTCAGGATATTTCCTCTCGACAAGCCAATAAAAACATCTGCGCCTTCTAATATCTCAGTCAATGAAGTTTCCGCAGCGCGTGTGTTATTGATAAACTCTGGTTTCTTTCCATTTAAATTATCTCGATCGCCATGAATCAAACCTTTACTGTCATACATGTAAATGTTTTCCTTCTTTGCGCCTAGCGACACATAAATCCGCGTACAAGAAATCGCAGAAGCTCCTGCCCCATTCACCACAATTTTTACTTCCGAAATATCCTTTTCTACCAAATCCAAGGCATTCAACAATGCCGCTCCGCTGATGATCGCGGTGCCATGCTGGTCGTCGTGCATCACCGGAATATTGAGTTCCTCTTTTAGTCGCTCTTCTATTTCAAAACATTGTGGCGCAGAGATATCTTCCAGATTGACACCTCCAAAGGTCGGTTCCAATATCTTTACCGTACGCACAAATTCATCGACATCATTGGTATCTAGCTCTAAATCAAAACAATCAATATCTGCGTAAATTTTAAACAACAAGCCTTTTCCTTCCATCACGGGTTTACTGGCTTCTGGTCCAATATCTCCCAATCCAAGTACGGCAGTACCATTGCTGATGACGGCTACTAGATTGCCCTTCGCAGTGTATTTATAAACGTCTTCTTTATTTTCCGCAATCGCCAAACAGGGATCCGCTACACCTGGAGAATAAGCCAATGACAAATCTCTTTGATTGGCTGTAGCTTTAGTAGGAATAACTTCTATTTTTCCGGGACGCCCCTCCGCGTGGTAAGCCAAAGCTTCTTTTTTCAATATCTTTTTGTCCATGTTATAGGAAATTAGGTGTGTTTTACATTGGCAAAAATCAGGATTTCTACCAGTGATTTTTAAAGGCCAATAAAAGCTGCAAAGAACCCTATTTTAATGGTCAATTCATAATATTTGTTTAGTATTGTAGTGAAAAATGAATTTGCGGAAGGAATTCTGAGAGATTGGGATTCTTGGATTTTTTGGAAGAAGTATTCACCTTGTAAATAAAAGCTGTAGTTGTAGGTAAATAAAAATAAAATAGAATGAAAGCACTAGTTTTTAAGGAAATTGGACAAGCAATCAAAGCAGAGGAAGTCACTCAAGCAGTTGCTAAAGAAGGAGAAGTAATCGTGAAAATTGCCGCCGCTGCAATGAATCATCGCGATGTGTGGATGACGAAAGGCCTTTACCCTGGCTTACAACCCAATGTGATTATGGGCTCTTGCGCTTCAGGCTGGGTCGGCGACCGAGCCGTTATCATCAATCCTAATGTCAACTGGGGCAATAACCCCGCTTATCCGGATCACCAGCAATATTCTATTTTGGGCATGCCAACACCGGGCGTATTTGCGGAATATCAAGCGATAGCGGAAGATAGACTTGCGGATAAACCAGCACACTTATCTATGGAGGAAGCGGCAGCTTTGCCCTTAGCAGGACTGACCGCGTACCGTGCCTTGTTTGGACGGGCCAAGGCTACTGCAAAAGATAAAATTTTGATCTCTGGTGTCGGGGGTGGTGTCGCCTTGTTTGCTTTTCAATTTGCTGTGGCCATTGGCGCGGAAGTTTATGTGACTTCTAGTTCGGATGAAAAGATAGAAAAGGCCATGGCTATGGGAGCCAAAGGAGGTGCGAATTATAAGACGGAAAAATGGTATAAAGGTTTTCAGAAAGCACATGGTGGCATGGATGTGATTATCGACAGTGCTGGGGGTGATGGATATGATGCTTTGCTCCGCATTTGTAATCCGAGGGGCCGGGTAGTCAACTATGGCGGTACTCGTGGCCATTGTAAGGTAAATCCGCAGTTGTTGTTTTGGAAAGAACTGGAATTGTACGGTAGTACAATGGGAAACGATCAGGAATTTTTGGACATGATTGCCTTAGTCAATAAGCATCAAATCCATCCGATTGTTGATACCGTTTTTGACTTTGCAGACAGCGAAACTGCTTTTGCTCGAATGAATGATGGAAAGCAGTTTGGGAAAATTGTTTTTCGAGTGGCGGAGTAGGTTTGGGAATATTGAATATTGAATATCCATTAGGGGAATATTGAATGGAGGGACGAAAATTCGGGGTCTTGAATTGTGTTATTGCTGATTCTATTTTACTTTTCTTTGGAAGGGAGAAGTTGTGTTTAATCTACCAAATTCAATACCTCGCTTGTAAATGCTCTGGTCTTTTTACAGAGTGTTGGGTTTTTGATTAAGGATTGTCCGTACGACGGAATCATCTGGGTCAACTTATCGATCCAGTCCTTGGATTTCATTTGATCAGGGAAACAAGTATTTAGCAAGTCCAGCATGATGGATACAGCGGTAGAAGCTCCTGGTGAGGCTCCTAGCAACGCGGCTAAAGTTTTGTCTTTACTCGCCACGATTTCAGTTCCAAATTTTAATACCCCTCCCTCCTCTTCGTCTTTCTTTATGATCTGCACTCGTTGGCCCGCAGCGATCAATTCCCAATCTTCCATTCGAGCTTCTGGATAGTACGCTTGCAAAGCTTCAAAGCGATCTTCTGGCGATTGAAAAACTTGCTCCACCAAGTATTTGGTCAAAGAAATATTGTGGATCCCTGCCGAAAGCATGGGCCAGACATTGTGCACCTCAATGGATAGTGGCAGATCGAAATAAGACCCATTTTTCAAAAACTTAGTAGAAAATCCAGCATAGGGGCCAAACAACAAAGAACGTTTGCCATCCAGCATCCGAGTATCCAAATGCGGGACCGACATCGGAGGCGATCCTTCCGCCGCTTTGCCGTAAACTTTGGCTTCGTGCTGCACCACGACCTCAGGGTTGGTACATTTCAAAAACTGACCACTCACGGGAAAACCGCCATAGCCCCGTCCTTCTGGGATATCCGATTTTTCCAACAATTTCAATGCCCCGCCTCCAGCACCAATAAAAACAAACTTACTGTGCATGGTTTTTTCTTCTTCCGTATCCAAATCTTCGAGTTCGATTTCCCAAATGCCATTAGACGTTTGGGTGATATCACCGACCTCGTGGCCAAGGTGAATCTCTACTCCATCGCAAGTTTCCAAATAAGCAATCATCCCTCTGGTAATTGCTCCAAAATTCACATCCGTACCAATGGCCATTCGGGTGGAAGCAATTTCTTCTTTTTTATTTCTTCCTTCCATCATGAGCGGTACCCATTCGGCAATTTGGCTAAAGTCTTCGGAGTATTTCATATCCTCAAAGATGCCATATTGTACCAATGCTTGATATCGTTTTTTCAAGAAGGCGATATTAGCTGGGCCCCATACAAAACTCAAGTGATCGATATCGTTGATAAAAGGACTATTGGATTTGAGGAGTCTATTGCTTTTGAGGTAGGCCCAGAGTTGTTTGGAGATTTCGAAAGACTCGCTGATTTTTAGCGCTTTGGAAATATCGATGCTTCCATTTTCGCGTTCGGGGGTATAGTTGAGTTCGCAGAAGGCAGAGTGGCCGGTTCCGGCATTGTTCCAAGCATCGGAACTTTCGGCGCCAACTTTATCGAGTCGCTCGTAGATGGTGATGGTCGCGTCTGGTAAAAGTTGCTTGAGTAGTACGCCGAGGGTAGCCGACATGATGCCAGCACCAATGAGGGTAAAGTCGGATGTTGGATGCATAGTAAATGGTTTATTTCACGAACGTCTTTGGTCAGTTGGAATGGTGAAGATAGGAAGGCCAATGGGAATTAAAAATTGTAGCTCGGGATTTTTGGGTGGAGCAAAGAGAAATTGACCTTGGCTTTGTATATTGTGGGAAAGATTTATTGAAGGTGTTTTTAAAGTAACAAATGGAAGCAAAAGTATTTCAGCTGATTGCACAGGCAAAGGAAACTAAAAAAAGCTTTTTGGATTTGGGCTGTTGTGGGATTGAAGCAGATAGCCCAAGGCTGGAAGAAATGTGGGATGCATTAGGCGAACTAGAGCATTTGACCTCCTTAAACTTAAGTCCTTTTTGGGACACCCCTCCCAACTACGGCGTAGACCTCGAATGGGAAAGAACCTTTACGACTAATAATAAGGGGAGCTCTTGGAATTTAGGGCCCTACAATCACTTGAATCGCATTCCTCCGCAATTGAATCGTTTAAAAAAGCTAAGGAAATTAGTTTTAAATGGTAACCGGATTAAAAATATCGAAAATCTGGATCAATTGACCGCTTTGGAATTTCTAGATCTACGAAATAACCAGATCATTGAAATCACTGGTTTAGAAACACTTCGAAATTTAGAAATACTATTGATCGCAGATAATCAAATCACGCGACTGCAAGGCATGGAGCATTTGTCTCAACTAGAATTGCTCTACGCTGGCGAAAATAAAATCCAAAAACTGGAAGGCCTTGAAGGATTAAAACAATTGAAACGACTAGACATCGGTCAGAATCAGGTCTGTAAAATAGAAGGGTTAGAACAACTGCAACAACTTATTCATCTGGAACTTGGATTTAATCAGATCAATAAATTGGAGGGCTTGCATGCTTTAGGGCAACTCGAAATTTTAAAACTCCAACATAATAAAATTCAGCGGTTAGAAGGATTGGGCCATTTACCTCGCTTGAGAACATTGGATATCAATACCAATGCCATCGAAAAGATAGAGGGTTTGGAAGGCTTAAAAAACCTTCGTTGGCTTTTTCTAGGCTATAATCAGATTAAAAAAATAGAAAACTTAGTCCATTTAAAAAAGCTTGATTGGATACGACTCAATGACAATCAAATCCAACATTACCCATTGGAGATTTTACCCCAAATGCCCCAACTCAGGGAGCTATTAATCAACAGGAACCCAATTAAAAATCTACCCAAAGAACTGCGTTCCGTAGAACAATTACGCGACTATTACGCCGATTTACAAAAAGAAAAATCCGGAAAAAGCAATCAGGTAAAAGTGATTTTCATCGGCAATGGTGGCGTTGGTAAAACGCAGATCATCAAGCGAATGGCGGAGGGCGATCAATTCGTTTTCAACAGCGCTCATGATGCTACGCACGCCATCGAAATTCTTAAAGCTCCGCTTTCCGTCAATTTCTTGGAAGCCGACTTGACTTTACATCTATGGGATTTCGCTGGCCAAGATATTTACCATTCTACGCATCGGATATTCATGAGAACAAAGGCCTTGTTTGTGCTGGTTTTTGATGCTTTAAGCGAGGCAAGTCCGTATCATGAAATTGACCAACAGCAGTATAAAAATCATCCTTTGGATTATTGGCTACGGTATCAAGCTTTTTTTGCGAAAGAAAGTCCGTTGTTGGTTTTACAAAATAAAATTGATGAACTGGATACTGAAAAAACACTGCTTCCCAAACCCGTGCAAAATGCATATCGAAAAGCCTATCCCAATATCGTTCGTTTCTCTAGTGGAAGTGCCAAAACGGGATTAGGTTTCCAGCGTTTGCAACACCAATTGACGGAAATCATTCAGCAAAATGAAGCCATAAAAATGGAGTTGCTCATCGACATTCCCCAGCAGTGGATCAGAATCCGGGATGCCATTGAGCAACTTAGACTTGCAGGCCACAAGCATCTAGCATTATCCACCTTTCAGGAATGGTGTGCCGCAGAAAAAGTCGCAGATTCTGCTCCTACGATACTCAATTATTTTCATCAATCAGGTATTGTTTTTTATCAGGCTAGGTATTTTGGCAATCAAATCATGATCGATCAATCGTGGGCCATTGAAGCCATTTATACTTTGCTAAATCGAAACAGTGCGTACTTTGAAATTTTATCTACTCAAAATGGTCAGGTTAATTACGACAACCTTTGCCAAGTTTGGCCCGACCACAAGGACGACGAAAAAAAGCTATTCATCGACTATATGCTTAGTTGCGAATTGTGCTTGGAAAGAGATGACGCTAAGCGCAGCTTTTTTAAAGAACGCACTTTTATCGTCCCACAATTACTGCCAATACAGGAACCTCATTATCTACGTTTTTGGATTGACAATTTTGGAATGACTGAAAGTCATCGGCTAAATTATATCTTCTTGCCAGAGATTGTTATTCAACGATTCATTATCTATGCGCATCACCTGGCCGATATCGAAGACATTTGGCAAAATGGCATACTCATTCGGCATAAAGGAGCGCAGATTTTGGTCCGAGCCAACTACGAATCGGACTACCATATATCCATTTATACTAGTCCAAATACGGAGCAAACTCTTGTTGAAAAAATACGCAAAGCGATAGAGCAAATCATTGCAGCAGAAGACCTAACCCACGATCGAGAAACCCAAGATACCATACAGTCGGGCCAACAATATCTGAGAACTATTTTTCAAGGATTGGTTCCTGACTATTCTTCTGCGATCTCTGCTCCTAAAAAGATTTTTATTTCCTATGCGCGCAAAGATGTGGCTTATAGAGAAGCTTTAGAAAATCGGCTGCTGCCCCTCTTGCGTTCCAAAAGAATAAAGGCCATTTGGCAAGATAGCGAAATCGTAGCGGGAAGCGACTGGAGTGAAGAGATTACCATAAATCTCAAAAATTCAGATCTCGTTATTTTATTGATAAGTGATGACTTCTGGGCTTCTGATTATATTTATAAAAAGGAATTGCCACTGATCGAAGATGGATTGAAAAATGATGATTTTATAGTGCTCCCTATTATGATCAGAGTAAATAGTCATTGGGAAGAAAGTACGCTAAGTCACCTCCAAGCGCTACCGACCAATCCCAAAGATGGACAAATAACACCGATTTCAAAATGGGCTGATCCAGACGAAGCTTGGCAGTGCCTAGTACAAGACATCAAACAATTGCTTTAAATAGCGAATAAAAAATTCAATCATGAAAATCAAAAACACCTACTTGTTTCTCGCTGGACTCCTTAGTTTGTTCACTGCCTTTTTGCATCTCATCGGCGGACAAATTGATTTGGTGTATCCCATGCAAGCAAGTGATTTGAGTCTACAAGCCAAAACGGAATGGCTCGGCGTTTGGCATGTAGTCAGCGTTGTTTTGTTTATCAGTGCTATTTTATTGTTGTACGGTGGAATCAAAGAACGTACCTTTTCCCAAATAGAGCAGCTAAAAAATATTGGCTACTTATACTTGCTTTTTGGGGTAGTATTTATTGCAGTCAGCATATTTAACGCTACCTTGGCGCCACAATGGATTTTGTTATTGCCCATTGGAATACTTAGCCTTTATGGGGCCAATCGAGCATAGGAAAAGGAACATTTACCCGCATGGATATTACTACTGTACTAAGTGTCAGCACTTTTATTTTAATCTTGGTTTCTTTGTTTTTGGCAACCTTTCTGCTGACTGTTCAGTCCAATAATACATTGAGCAATAGGCTTTTGGCTGCTTTCCTGATTATTCTGGCGCTTACCATCAGTGTATTTTGCTATGGTTTTTATATCAAACTGCCTTTAGCCGTTGAAAAATTAAGAGATGATATTGGGTTACTGCATAACCCACTGCTTTATTTGTACGTTTTGGCTTCGCTTTATAGCAATTTTCGGCTGCGGAAAGTCCATTTGTGGCACCTTGGCCCATTTATTCTTGTTGGATTGCTTTTTATGCCACGATTTTATCTAGTAGATCAAGCTGCTCAGCAGCGATTCTTTGAATCTTACCTTCAGTTTCCTGAAACTCAGTTTGCCATCTTTTTCTCGCACACCCAATCTTTGTTTTATATTCTATTGACCTATTGGGCGCTGGCCAAGGCTAAAAAGATATTTTTGGAAAATTACACCGACGCCCGATTATTGATGCACAAGTGGTTGTTTCAATTGAATACCGTCTCCCTATTGCTCTTTTGCTTTGCCACTTTTAAAACCCTGTATCGCCATCAGGGGGCCAATCAAGATGCGATGAATATTCTACGCATTGTGTTGATCTTTCTCTTACTCAGTTTCTTATCCTGGATTATTCTTAAAGCCCTCTACTATCCGCAATTGTTCAGAGGAATTGACGCCGGGATATTGCCCGTGTCCAATTTGGTAGAACAAGAACAAAAGAACATTAGCCCAGCAAAAAACACCGAAGACCAGACAGAGATTCAACGAGTACTCGCCTATATGGACAGCGATAAGCCCTACCTTGATGCCTCGCTCACCTTGCAAAAACTAGCCAAGCAATGCGCCATGCCTTCCAATAAGCTTTCCATTTTAATCAACCATAAAATTGGGAAACACTTCTTTGATTTCGTCAACGAATACCGCATCAAGGAAGCGCAAACGATCCTGGCAGATCCGAGCAAAAAGCGAATGACGGTCCTCGAGATCCTATACCAAGTGGGCTTTAATTCTAAATCTTCTTTCAATACGGCCTTTAAAAAATATACTGGAAGCACTCCAACCCAGTATCGCAAGCAGCACGCTTAACTACTGACAATCAATACTTTACAACAAAGTCGTACGTTTCTCCTAGATAGTCGAACCCTTTATATGGCCACAAAACCGTACGACTTTCTTTAGTCGGTCGCAAGAAACGGCCGATTGCCTCACCTTTGGATCATTCTTTCAATAAAAACCATTTACGATGATCCGTTACTGCTTTTCTTTCCTCTTATTATTGGTAATGTTCGATGCTAGCGCTCAGTTTAATATCCAAGGCCAAATCACTGATCAAGCGGGTATTCCTCTCGCCTTTAGCACCTTTCAACTATATGCACTTGATAGCACCTTTTTAAAGGGAGATGTAAGTGATGAGGAAGGTCGTTTTAAAAGTCAAATTACCGCAGGGCGGTATCGCATACAGGCTACCTATCTGGGCTATGCTCCTTTGGAAGAAACTATAACAGTAGATCAAAATTTGGATTTGGGGATGCTCGCCTTAAAGCTCGCAGACCATGAACTTGATGAAGTGATCGTCACGGCTCGCAAACAACTCATTGAGCGGCATTCGGATCGCCTGGTGGTTAATATCTCAAAGAGTCCGGCCGCGCAAGGTTCGGATATGGCTAAAATGTTGAAAATGGCACCGGGCATTGTAGTACAGAACAAAAGCATCAGCATGATCGGAAGAGGAGAAACGAGGGTGATGGTGAATGACCGGATGATCGAACTTTCGGGAGAAGAATTGATTGCCTACCTCTCGACGATCGCTGCCGAAGACATCGAGAAAGTAGAAATCATCAGCAACCCACCTGCAAAATACGAAGCCATCGGTAATGGAGGGCTTATCAATATTATTTATAAAAAAGGCCGCCAGAACAGTTGGAACAATAGGACGAGCCTAGCCTACGAAAAAAACCAATATGGTTATGCGATCTTTAGCAACAGCTTAAATTACCATAAGAATAAAAGTAGTCTAGCCCTTTCTTTGAATGGTCAGCAGGGCCAACAAGGCGAAACGGAATATGGAAGCACGGCCTTTGCCAGCGGGCCATGGCAATGGATAAGCACTACAGCAGCCACCCAAGACAAATTCTCTACGCGCATTGCTTTTGATCAACAAATAACATCAAAAATCAGCCTTGGCACCCAATACCTTGGCTCCTGGGCGCAGCCCGATATTGTGGGTCAGGTGGAAAATACCGTGTATAATCGCAGGGCAGAAATTGATTCCACCTTAGTCAATCAGGGCATACAAGATCGTCAACGCAGCAGCCATATTATCAATGTTCATTTTCTAGGCAAAGGAAATCAGGAAGGCCAGAGCCTCGCTGTAGATTTGGATTATTTTGACTACCAAAACAACTTGCAGAATGAGTTTGAAGTACAAAGTTATGCAAGAGGCACCACCTTTTCAGGGATCCACCGAGCCAGAGAAAACAGCTCCACGCAACAAATCAAAAACTATAGTCTCAAAACTGACTTGGAGCAACCGCTCTCTTTCATCGATCTGCAATATGGTCTAAAATACAGCAGCATCCAATCGGCAAATGTATTGGAAAATTACAATACCTTGACTGGCGTAGCCATCCTCGACACTACCCTTTCCAATGCTTTTGAATATGAGGAAAAAACACTAGCGCTATACCTTAGCGGATCGAAAAAATTGAACGATCATTGGCATACGAAGATTGGCTTACGAATGGAACAAACAAGAAGCATCGGCTTCTCTCCAACCTTACAACAAAAAACGACTAACAAGTATTTAAGGTATTTTCCATCGGCCTATTTGAATTACGTTCCAAATGACAATCATAGTCTTTCTTTTAGCCTTAGCAGTCGCATCAACCGTCCTGGGTTCAGGGATTTGAATCCTTTTAGAATCTACCTAACCAACAACAATTATTCCGAAGGCAATCCATTTCTACAGCCTGCCTTTACCCAAAGCTATGCCTTCAACTACGTCTATAAAGGACGCTATACCACCAATGCTTTTCTAAATCATACGACCAATGGTTTTGGTACGCTTTTTACTTCCGAAGAAAGTACACAAGTACAAGCTGTCATCAGGGCCAATTATTTCAATGCTCGGAGTATGGGGATTGGAGAAATATTTTCTTTTGAAGTGGGGAAATGGTGGAGCAGTCAAAATCAAGTTTTCCTTATCCATAGTCAAAGTACGCTAGTTGGCGATTTCAATACAGCATTAAAAAATGGCTTTCAATTCTATTGCTCTAGTAGCAACAGCTTTAACTTTGGTTCTTCTTGGACTTTGCAAGCCAACTTCTGGTACAACTCTCCTCACCGTGCTAATGTATATGAAATGGGAGATACTTACAGCTTAGACTTTTCTTTGCAGAAAAAACTGCTGGATAATAAATTACAAATTTCGTTGCAAGCATCGGATGTTCTAAACAGCGCTAGTCTGGATCACTTAGTTACAGAATACAATGGTCTCCGCATTAGCTATGGGTCAAATTACAGTAGCCGGAACATTCGACTGGCCCTCTCCTACTCTTTTGGGAATGATAAAATCAAAGTATCTAAAAGAAAATTCGGGAATGAGGAGGAACAAGATAGGTATTGAGGAAGCATCCGAACTTTATAAAATCAATAACCTAACACTTTAAAAACTAAATCCAATCTAAAATTCGTTATCTAGATGGTCTAAATTCCTATGCTTTAAATTTTGAGCAAAGAAAGGAGAAATGACCTATATTTGTCCTTCATTTATTAGAATTTAAGCTTTAAATAATATGAGACTAAAACTAATTGCCTTACTCCTACTCACTACATTTACCACCTATGCAGATCGCTTTGAATTTGATTTCAGCGACGAGCAACTAGAAAACCCTGTCCATTTTCAGACTCTAAAGATTATTGATGCGCGGGCAGAGAAATACTGCATTGGAAATGTAATGACAGGAGCAACGAAAAAATTGAGTGCCGCTTTTTTCAAAAACGGAATCACTAAAGACCTGCAAGCCTTATTGGAAAACTCTCAGTCAGCAGAAGCATCCTCCGACGCTGTTCTTTTAAGGATCAATCAATTTTACATTTACGATTATATGGTCAATGATTCGAAAGTTGCCTTTGCAGAATTGAATGTTTCTTTTCTCCAAGAGGTCGATGGCAATTATTACCAGCTCTTAGAATTTGGGGGTACGGTTTCTTCGTCTGCTCTTAAAGCGGAAAAACGCCATGTCAGAAACATCAAAGATGTACTCTCTCATTGTCTTAAATTTTATCAAGTCCAAAAGAATAAAGGCAAGCTGACTAAAATAAAAATGGATAGCGAAAAACTTGATGAAGCGGATTATGTGGTTCGAGAATATCCGATTGCCCATACGTATGACTACAAAAAGGGGGTCTATTTTAGCTTGAATGACTTTAGAGAAAACAATCCTGACACTACCCACAATTCCTTCAACATCAGCACCAAAGGAAGTGAAAATATTGAGTACGTAGAAGGCTTGGTCAATTGGCATACCGATGTACGAGATCAATTGAAAGACATCTGGGGTATTTGCGATGGCGAATTCATTTACATTAAATCTGGTCAACGTTTTTACCAACTCCAAAAAAGAGAGCACAATTTCAGAATTAACCTCCCTTCAAATAATGGGATAAATCCTGCAACCATAATTGGCGGTGTAGTTGGAGGAGTACTAGGCGCCTTAGTCATGAATGCGATGACGGACAATCCAAAATCAGAGGTCTTTCAGTTAGACTTTGCCACTGGAAACTTAGTTCCCATCAACCACCCTAACCACCGAAAAATTGAATCCCGTGTTTTGATTTATTCCTCAGAATTTAATAGCAAGAAATACGAAACGACCTACCTCATTGATGGAGAAGAGTATTGCCAATTGAATGCGGGGGAATATTTGATCAAACACATTGAGCCGGAGAAAGAGGAGGTGGAAATCTGTATAGTGACACCTTATGCCAAAACTTGTCAGCGACTTAAGTTGGAGGTATTTGCCACCCAAACTTTAGTCGCCACCGCTAAAAAAGAAAAGTCACCTAAGTTAAAGTTTCCAAGTTTGGAAATTAAAAGTGACATTCGGCGGCGGATCAAGGCGGAGGAACTCGCGGAAGGTTGTGTAGAGGAAGTGGAGTAAATCAGGTACTTGTTGCAGTGGAGATGATGCTCCACGGTACGGGGTTGGGGTTGATTCTTTTGCCTCTTGGCCATCCTATCTTTTAGTCCATCTATGGAACTCATGCGAGGTAAGGTATGTTGGTAGGAAAAAAATAACAACATGAACTATATCGTATTTGACCTCGAAGCCACCTGCTGGGAACAAAAAGGTTTTGGGAAAAATGAAACCATCGAAATCGGGGCCGTTTTGATTAACGATAACAAAGAAATCGTCTCCGAATTTGTCCAATTCATCAAACCCATTCGTCATCCTGAGTTAAGTGATTTTTGCAAACAACTGACTACGATCCAACAAAGCGATGTAGATGAAGCGCCTTATTTCTATGACGCCATCGCACGTTTCAAGAAGTGGTTTAACTTTGGCGAAGAAGAATATGTTTTGTGTTCTTGGGGATTATACGACCGCAATCAATTGCGCAGTGACTCCAAAATCCACCAGATGGATTATCAATGGGTAGACCGACACATTAGCGTAAAACATCAATACGCCAAGATCAAAAACCTGGAAAGACCGATAGGGATGAAATGGGCTTTACAAGCAGAAGAAATGGACTTAGATGGCACACACCACCGAGGTATTGATGATGCTCGAAATATCGCCAAGATTTTTATCCGCTACTTTGACGATTGGGAAATAGATTTTAAGAAATAGGTTTTCCATTGGTTGTTTTAGTCTGTCAAGCAAAGGAAGGTAGCATAATAGAGTGAAAAAACGTATATTTATACATAGTTGTGTTATAAAACTTCTTTATCAACGCTACTAACCCAAACTTACTAGCACAAAACTACAGGCTCTACCCCTTGACTTTACTAACCCAACGGTCATAGTCTTTTTAACCTCAAAAAACTTATCATGAAAATCATTCTGCCCTTGGCGGTACTATGTTGTCTTTCCCTGTCAGTAAGTGCCCAAAGGCTCCGCGTTCAAGAAATCCGTAGCAACAATTTTGCGGAGCCTATTCGCTATACGGTCTTTGTCGATCAAGATTCTACGCAATTTCATGTCGTAGACGCCAACCCCAAAGATATTGAAGGTCTCGTAAGTACGATGTATGATGAAATCAATCAACACTTAGATGATATTGCAGAAGACCGAAGCATCCATTCTGTCATCATTGATTACTACCCGCCGCCTTGCGTTGGGGGCGTTTTTGAATCTTTAGAATTAGAAAAAACACAAAAAGCAATTGTCGTCAATACCATCTTGCTGTTGAACCGATTCAAAGCGGTTAAAAAACTCAAAGTACTCTGGGATGATTGTCATTATCTGGATACGCCCGCAGAGTTAAACCATTATCAATTGGCTACTTTAGCTGAAGATTTTGCAGGTACCAAAAAAGAGCTCAAGCAAGAACAAAGAAGGATTGAGGAACTCAACCAACGTATCCAAAACACCCTTACCAACGTCGAACAAATCAATGCTCGTTTACACCAGCAACTCACGACTAAACTAGCTCAATATCCAGACATCAAAATAAGTGTAGAGCGAAGAGAATAAGCATAAGTACGATAGGTAAGAATCTTTTTATCCGTCAAAATAAATCTTGTATCTTTACGGAGAAGTTATTTGAAAATGCTAAAACCACCTGCGGCTTGTTCCCCTTCTATTCTAACCTCTATCAAAACATGAAAAGATACCCTGCCATTCTCAGTCTCTTGCTTGTACTTATTCTAGGAGCCTGTAGCCCAAAAATTTCTCCTGATGCGAAGATTTCCGAAAAAACGCTTCGCTTACAAAAAGTATTGGATTCTATTTACCAAAAAAATCCTAAATCAGTGGGCTTAATGGTTCATGTGGAGGCGCCCGATCAAAATATTTCTTGGAGTGGCGCCGTAGGCGTAGCCGATAAACAAAGTCCGATTCCTTTGCAGGCCGATCAACCTGCTTTGATTGCGAGCACAACCAAGATTTATATGTCCGCAGCTATTTTGCGTTTGGTAGAATTGGAAAAACTTCAATTGGGCCAACCCATTGAAACCTTGTTGTCGGAGCAAACGCGACAGCTTTTTAAAGGCGATGGCTATGCCTTATCAGACATTACCGTTGCTCATTTATTGTCGCATACGAGTGGTATTTTTGACTATGTGGATGCGCCCGAATTCTTCGAACGGATACAAAATGATCCATTGCATCGCTGGACGCGGGAGGAACAGTTAGCACTAGCTATTTCAGCGGGAGAACCTTTAGGAGCGCCGGGAAATACCTTTAAATATGCCGATTCTAATTTTTTGCTATTGGGAGAAATCACGGAGCAGGTAACGGGTAAAGCATTTTATACGGCCATCAGAGATTTAATCAATTATGACTTGCATGGCCTGCACTCCACCTGGTTTTCAACCTTGGAAAACAAACCAACCTCCGCCAAAACACCCGTCCATCAATATTTTGGAGAAATGAAACTCAACAGTTACAAACTCGATCACTCCTTCGATCTTTATGGCGCAGGAGGCATCATGGCGACGACCAAAGATTTGGCGATTTTTTCTCAACAACTATTCAATGGCCGCATTTTCGAAAACCCAAAAAACGCTCGATCTCATTTATACAGAAATGCCGACCAAAGATGAAGAAAAGGTCAATTATACTTTAGGCTTATCGAGCTCTGAAATCGTAGGACACCAAGCATACGGGCATGGCGGTTTTTGGGGTACAGTGGTACAGTACATCCCGGATTTGAATGCTTCGATCTCCGTCTTTGTATTAGAACGAGACCATCGAATATTACGCAAAGATTTGCTAGAAGGAATAATCAGCTGTTTAGCCGCAAATTAAAACTAATCTCCTACCAAGTGATCCATCAAGTCGTCTTGATCTTCTTCCTCCTGTCTGTTTAAACCAGTGACATCAGAGAAAGCAGCATAATTGGCGATGGCCATTGGAGGAATCGTAAATAAGAGGCCAATAAAAAATCCGATAGCGCCCAACATAGAGATGAACCCCGTTACAATCATAAACAAGAAAATCATAAACCACTTTTTGGTAATGATTTTTCTACTAGCCTCCATTGCTGGCCAAAAATCTGCGCCAAAAAAGACGATAAACATATTGGTCCAAATGTAAGCGATGGATATAAAAATCAGTGGCAATAATAGTACAAAGGCCCAACCAGAAAGAGCGGCAAAATTTCTAAAGATAGTCTCCGGATCAACCTCCATTAAGCTCACAAATATGCCGGAGTAAATTAATCCAACAATGAATGGAACACAGGCTAACAAAATAATGGCATAAACTACGATCGTAGCTAAAACCAATTGTCCAAAATAATCAAACCCTTTAAAGAAATCTCCAAATTCATAATGCTGTCCAGTTTGAATCTTATGCGCAACGATAATCGCACCCACCGACAGTGGCGGAGAGATCATTAAACTAGCAAGCTGACCAATAAAAGGAATCATGCTTAAAACGATGGAAACGAGGCCAAAAAGAAGAAAGAAGCCGATAAACCCACCCATGTTCTTGCCAAAGATATTGAAGCCTTCGCTGATGTAATCGCCAAAGCGAAATTCATAGCCATACTCTTGTAATTCTTGGACTTTGTTTTCTAGTTGTTCATTCATAATATTTTCTTTAGTTTTTTTGTGGTAAACAAATATAAAAAAATATTTAAATCATCGGGTATTATTTGTGAATGTTCGCTTTAAATGAGATGTACTCTTGTTTTTAGAGGCATTTTGCAATGATTTGCTTCAAATTCATCTTGTTTTATTAATATGGGCTTATTTTATATGTAATATCAGTAAGAATACGCCTTATTGGCTTGGTTAGATGAACGAAATTTGAATTATAAACAAAGGCAATTGCCGACCAATTCTAAATTCAAAAAATCTAGCCACATGAAAAGTATTCGTTTTTTAATATTGATCCCTTTCTTTCTACTCTCCTTCTTTTCTTCCCATGCTCAAGAAGAATTGAATCAAGCTAATCGATCGTTTACCATTACCATGAAAAATGGAGAAAGTTATACGGGAAAAATCATCCGAGAGGATGAAAAAGAAATCGTTTTAAAAACGGTCAATGGCGAACTTACGCTGATCGTTGAAAATATTAAATCCAAAGAAGTAGAAACCTATACCGGAAAATACCGCTATGCCAATCCTCATGAAACCCGTTACTTTTTTGGTCCATCAGGAATGCCTATCGAAAAAGGCACCGGCTATTATCAAAATATTATGGGGACCACCAATTTCGTCAACTTTGGTATCACCAAGAACATTTCCATCGGTGGTGGTTTTGAATTTCTCTCTTTAGTTCTGGCTGAACAACCCATCTGGTTTTTAACGCCCAAAGCAGGTTTTAAAATCAATGAAAAAGTTCATGCGGGAGCGGGTGTACTGGTTTTGGGCATAGGTGGCGAAAGCATCAACGGTATTGCTTATGTTGCAGGAACTTATGGTTCCTCAGAGTCAAATATCACGCTCGGTATGGGCTATGGCTATGGTGGAGATCGCGGCGAAGGAAGTTTTTCTCAATCGCCAGCAATTTTAGTATCTGGAACTCACCGAGTAAGCAATAGCATCAGTCTGTTGAGTGAAAACTATGCCGTTCCTTCATTTAGAGATGGTTACTCCTATCTGGGTATTCAAGGGGTACGGATCATGTCGAAAAAAAATGCATTTGATATTGGATTGCTTGTTGTCTCAGAGTTGGTCGAGTTTATACCTGCTTTGCCTTACGTAGGCTATGCGCGGGTATTTTAATAAGCGCTTCAATTAATCATAGGTCAGGACAGTAAAGCAATTTACTGTCCTTTTTTTGTTCTTGTTCGTCTGTTCTGTCAAAGGCATTGTACTTCATTTGATTGATTATTGGGATAATCTCCGCTTGCCATTTTTTTTACGGGAGATGAATTTCCCTGAAACGGGGAAGGGGAATCATCGAAATAGGACTGAATTAGGTGTACAGCACACAATCATTTTTTCATCTGCTCCCCCTCACCTCAATCCTAAAGGAAGCCTTACCCGCGAGGCGGGAAGGAGAAGAATTAAGTAATTGGAGGATGTCCAAAATTCTGTGTCGGCGGGCTGAAGTTCCCTTTAAGGCTAGGGAGCAGAAGAGGGAATGACGCAAAATTTTGGACACGCTAAGTAATTTTAAGTTTTAGTTCGTTACTTATGAATCTCTGTTGTCGGTTTATTTTATGAACCTCCTTCGTCGGTTTATCCTGTACCTAAGAATGAATTAAGACCAACATTTAATCTAAAGTCTGGTATATTTGAAACATTTGAAGCATCCAACAAAATATATAAATGTCAGCCTTAAAAAAACTCCTCTCCATTTGCCTTTGCCTAATTGCGATCCCAGGCTTTACTCAATTGACTGTTGATGATTATGAAAAAAGCGAAGTACACATTCAGATGCGCGACGGTATCGAATTATACACCGCTATTTATGCTCCAAAACCCCAAACCAAAAAATATCCGATCTTATTGAGGCGAACGCCCTATGGTTGCTTTCCTTACGGCGACGAAAAAAGCAAGGACATCATGTACAATTCTTACTTGGTACAAGAAGGCTACATCTTTGTATTCCAAGATATCCGCGGACGAGCGATGAGCGATGGCCATAAGATGGAAACCATGAAGCCCGTGTATAGCCAACAAGATAAAAATGCCATCGACGAAACTTACCGACACCTGGGATACCGTAGACTGGCTACTCCAACAAGTCAAAAACCACAATGGACAAGTGGGACTCTACGGCAACTCTTACGTAGGGTGGACAGCGCTCATGGGCGCACTGAGCCATCATCCAGCCATCAAGGCGGTGCAAATCGGAGCGCCGACAATTGATTTTTACTTTGAAGACTTCAATCGAAATGGAGCCTATACCCTAGTCTATACGCCTTTTTTAGATATCATGGGTACAGTCAAAGACAAACGCTATCCGGGAAGATGGTGGGGCAGAAATACGAGTTACTGGGCTGACAGCACCTGGTTTAGTAGCAGTGCTTACGACAGTTATGATTTTTATCTTAAAAAAGGGGGCCTTAAAAATTTTGACGATTTGCTCCCCGATACTAATTATCTGTACCAGTTTATCAAACCAATCGAGACTACAATTCTGAGAGAAAGAAGATCAATGTTTTGCAATACATCAAAAATATTAACTGCCCGATTTATTTGTAGGTGGATGGAATGACGAACAAAACATGTATGGCATTCTAAAGGGTTATCAAGCCATTAAAGAGAACAACCAAGCCAAGACACACTTAATTTTGGGGCCTTGGGTACATGGCGGTTACCGCGGAATCGATAGCTCTTATTATGTCGGCAATGTGTATTATGGAAAAGACCTTTCTAAGAACTATCAATTGCAAGAACAGCTTTTTTTCCAACAATTGCTCCAACAAAATAATACGCAAAGTAGTCTTCCCAATATTCAACTTTTTGATACAGGACTTAATCAATGGAATACCTTTACTGAAAGTCCGAAGAAGAAAGAGCTATCTTTTTACCTCAATAAGAACGAACAACTTTCCACAAGCCCCCTACCCTACGGTCCAAAAAACTATGTGGAATTTTTAAGCGACCCCAACAAGCCTGTTCCCTACACGGAGCAAGATCAATTTAGCATCTCTCCGGTCAAGAGTTTTATGACTAGTGACCAACGATTTGCTTCCAAAAGACCCGATGTATTGACTTTTGTTTCTGAACCTCTGACAGAAGATGCATTGCTCTCCGGTGAGATTTTGGCCGACCTAAAATTTAGCACCAGTAAAACCGCCGCAGATATCGTAGTCAAGGTGATTGATGTTTATGCTATGGATCGGTCGCCTTTACCTACCGATAAGCCAGGACTCAAAATGAATGGCTACCAGCAATTAGTGCGCAGCGAAATACTCCGTGGGCGCTACCGAGAAAGTTTTGAAAAAGGAGTTCCCTTTATTCCCAATCAGGTGAGTGCTATTCAATTGCCACTTTTGGATATTCATCATACTTTTAAAAAAGGACATCGAATCATGGTGCAAATTCAAGGCTCAATGTTTCCTCTTTTTGATAGGAATCCACAAAACTATGTCGAGGATATTTTTCTAGCTGAAGAAGAAGATTTTGAAAGGGCTTGGCACCGCATTTACGAAGGCAGTAAAATCACCTTTCAGCGATTAGAATAAAATACAATGAGGAGAAATACAATCAATATAGTCTTGTTGTGTGGCGTACTCCTGCTTGTGGTAAAACTAAATTGGAGGAGTAATGATTTTGTAGAAAGCATCTACTATGATTTTACGCACCACAATCCGAGCATCCATTCTAAGGAAGCCTTGGTACAAGTCTTAAATGAATTCGAACAACTAACGCTGGAAGACTTACCTGCAGCTTATCTGAAAGACAGCAAAATGAGTAGCCCGCAATACCAAAACATGGTTAAGGACATGCGGTTTTACAAAATACAAAAAAAGGATGCTTATCGAAAAGTAGTCGGCGACTTTAGAATTAAAGATTTTATCTCCAAAGATCGCCTTTACCAAAATGCAAGCTACACTTCCAATGCTCCACTATACTGGGGCATCAAAGAGGCTGTATTGCTCAAGCTTCTAGCCTTAAAAAGCATTCTTGAAAAAAGAGATTACGATTGGCAAGCCATTAAAATCAATTCGGGGCATCGAACCCCCAAGAGAAATGAAGTGGTCAAAGGAGCTTCAAAAAGTAGGCACATCGTAGGCGAAGCGATTGATTTAAAAATCGGCGATATAGACCAAAATGGTTATTACAGCGAAGCAGACAAAGCCATTGTTTTGGAAATATGCGAAAAAGAAGTGATCAAATCGAAAGGTGGCATAGGCAAGTATCCGGGTACTAGAGTGATTCACATTGATACTCGCGGATATAGGGCTCGCTGGGATGATTACTGATAACTACGTACCGTGGAGGTTTATCTCCACTTAAAGCTTTTCTTGTGGAGATAAATCTTCGCGGTACGTGGTTCGCTGTTTACGCAAAAATGGCTATATGCTTAAGGCTCAAACATTTTCCCAAAAGCATATAGCCATGTATTTATTATTACACAAAACTTATTTTTACTCTTTTACAAACTTCACCGCTTTGCCAAATTGTAGGTTCTCTACCTGCACAAAATAAACGCCAGCAGGCAATTCCATCAAGTCTAGTGTGACCTCATTTTCTCCTACCTTCATTTCCAACGGTTGCTCCCAAACCTTACGGCCTAGAATATCCAACACATACAACTGAGCATTTTCTAGGGAAGCACTTTCAAAAGAAAGCACCGCCAGATCATTGACCGGAATTGGTCGAATGCTCAAGCGTCCATTGGTGATCGTTTCTTGATCGAGTGTGATCATTTGGCTGTAAGCAAAAGTTCCATCCAAATCCATCATTTTCAAACGATAGTAATTGCTCCCACGCAATGGTGCTTTATCTTCTGTAAAATAAGAACGCAAAGCGCTGGAAAAACCTGCTGCTGAAACAGTCGCCATTTTGGAAAAATCTATTCCATTTGAACTTCGTTCCACAACAAAATGACTGGTATTCACCTCATTGGAAGTTACCCATTCCAAACGGTGGATGCCTCCTTTCTGATGACCTTTAAAAGTCAACAATTCCAAAGGAACCAGTAATTCTACTTTTAATACTTCGGCAATTCTTGCGCTTCCGGCACAATCACAATCAGAAGCTACATAAAAGGTATACTCTCCAACCGCATTTAAATCGACTGGCCCTTCCTCCGCATTCGTTCCAGTAGGATCAAAGAGCGTCCCTGTGCCTTGTTGGGTACCACCAGTAGGTGCATTCCACCAAGAAAAATTTACCGGAGTTGTGATCGCAGGTATTTCCCAATTTATGGTAAGGGTAATCGATCCATTGATTTCATTTTCTGGAGGAGTGCCGCCACAATCTGCAGTGTCGTCATAGGTATCGGTGAAATCTATCGTCCAATTTCCAGTGGCATTCTCTCCATCAAAATCAGCTACCGTTGGGCCAGAAATAGACCAAGGGCCCGGGCCCGCGGTACTCCCATTATTGACATAAACAGCATTCAGATCCGGGCCTTGAACTGTCATCATGACATCAAGCCCTGAAGAGCCTATACAGACGGCAAACGCTTCTCCAGATACTGGACTGATCGTCACTCCCGTGACTTTCGCTCCTGCTGGAATACCTGCGGTGGTCATATCAAAAATACTATTGATTGGAGAGGAAAAACTAAAATTAAAGGAAGGCAAATCGCCCGGAGTCATCGTCAAGCTAGTTGTACCAGTCATGGCTGGAGTAACAACACAGGGAGCAGCGGTAGCCGTCAATCCTGAAGTCGCATTGCCAGCGAAAATCGTATCTCCTACCGTTTCTGGATCGGCTGGAATATCAATGACACTGACCAAGTCTATCGCTTCTTCCATACAGGAATAAGCATTCGTATAAGTATACTTGAGGGTATGAATGCCTACGCCTGCTGCAGAGGGATCAAAACTATAGGTCATGCCATTGCCATCATCGGTAATCCCGTCGCCACTGTATACGCCCAAATCTCCGCCACTTGTTCCTTGCATTGGCGTTCCGCCACCAAGTCCTGTTTGGACGCCTTCATCAATACACAAATCTGATATGGAAGCAAACGCAGCGGTAATATCAGGATCGACTACAAGCGTGGCAGAAACCGTATCCACTTCTAATAATCCAGCATTGCCCAAAGCGGTAAGCTTACTCGTTTTATTGGTATGGCTAGTCGCATCAGTCCCACAAGGCACCATTACCTGAACATCAAATGTCGCCATCTCTCCCGGGCCTAAGGCTCCTCGACCCAAGGTAATTACAGAGCTTCCACTCACGCGCGAACCGATTCCACAGACATCGTCTAGAGGCAAGTTCGTCGCTGTCATTCCACTAATAAAAGCATCAAGATCATTGGTAAAAGAAATATCGCTTACTGGATTTACCAAATCAGAATTGGTAATGGTAAAAGTCAAAGTCGTTGTTTGTCCTTGTTCCACTGGACCAGCTAAAGACTGCGTAAATTCCAAGGATTGGATTTTCAGATCATCCGATGCAGCATCTCCAATTACCGCAAAACTATTTGCGGTGGCCGTAAGACCACTGGTTGTACTTGGGTATACACTTCCGAAAGGTGTAGAAGCTGGAACTTGTAGTGTTACGGTAAATGAACAAGAGGCACTGGCAGCCAGACTTCCTCCTGTAAAACTCAACAAACCTGTTCCACTTACCACAGAGCCCGTTCCACAGCCATCGTTGATCGGCAATCCTGTAGCGGTTAATCCGCTGAGCAGGCCATCAAAGTCATCTGTAAAGGCGATATTGCTCAAGGCATTGGTCGCATCCAGATTGGTCAAGGTGTAGGTAATATCTACAGTACCACCTGGTACTACGGCATCACTAGAAAAGCTTTTATCTAATGCTACTTTTACGGCATCTACTTCCAAATTTGCATTTGCAGTTGGTAAGGTTAAAGAAGATCCATTCATCGCTAGCGAAAGATTGGAACTGACGCTGGTGTAGGTCCTAGAAGTAGCACTAACTGGCACTCGCACAGAAATATCAAAGCTACAAGAAGTACCTGCGCTAACGATACCATTGGCGAAGATAAAAAAGTTGGTTCCAGATACGGTAGGAGCTCCACAAGCCCCCGTTGGCAAAGGAGCTTCCGCTACCAAACCGGGAATGACACTACCTAGGTTATCAGTAAAAACAATACTGGTAGCGTCAAAAGTAGAGGTATTGTCAAAGGTATATCTTAGGGTCACTAAATCACCAGGAATTACTGGATCATCAATAAATTCTTTAGTCAAAGTCATGCCACCTACAGCGAGGTCTGCAGTAGCAGGATCTCCAGTTGCGGCCTGTCCTCCAACAGTTACACTCAGCGAACTTGTCGTATTGGTATAGGTCCCGGGGCTGGTCCCTGCCGGAACCATCACAGGCACTGTGAAAGTACAAGTCCCACCCGGAGAAAGATTTCCTCCGGTAAAACTCAAGTTGGTCGTACCGCTAATCGCCGAACCACTACCGCAGATATCATTTAATGGCAACCCAACGGCGGACATCCCCGGGATAACAGCATTCAGATCATCCGTAAAGGAAATATTGGTCGCATTTCCAGTTGCAAAATCATCATAAGTCAATGTAAACTCCAACTGGGCGATATTACCTGCCTCTACCGGCGAATTGGTAAAAGATTTTCGCAATTGAGGCAAATATAGGATTTCCAAATCATCGGTAGCAGGGTTGGCTGCAACAGAAATACCATCTACTACAGCCGTAAGGGAACCGGTGGTATTGGTATAGGTGCCACCAGGCTGGCCTGCCGGAACGGTCAAATCAATGGAAAAGGTACAAGATCCCCCTGCGGCAATGCTACCTCCAGTCATTTGAAAAACTAAATCACCGACTACCGTAGTATTAAAGAAAACAGACCCTGCTCCACATGAACCAGCGGCAGGTAAACTGCTGATCACTGCACCAGATAAAAAAGACGAGATATTATCTGTAAAAGCGATATCGGTTAAAGCGGAGGTACTACTGGTATTGGTTATGGTAAATTCTAAAGTAGAAGTACCTCCAGCAGGAATAGGTGTATTCAAAAAGGTTTTGGTGAAAGTCGGTACACTCGCCACGGTCAAGCTTTGCGTAGCGGTATTTCCCGTAATCATAGATCCATCAAAGGTCGCACTGATGGAACCAGTGGTACTAGAATAATTGCCAGAGGCCGCCGCTACAGGAACCTGTATAGGAACGATAAAGCTACAAGAGCCTCCTGCCGGAATAGTTCCACCAGAAAAATTAAGCATGCTTGTTCCGGTCATAGCAGACCCTGTACCACAAATATCATTTAGTGGGGTCCCGGTAGCAGTAAGCCCTGTAATTACAGTTGTCAAATCTTCTGTAAAAGCAACATTGGTAGCGGCGAAATCTCTACTCAGATTAGTCAAGGTATATTCTATTCCTGAAGTACCGCCAGGTAATACAGGGTTAGTAGTAAATGATTTTTGAATAAATATTTCAGGTGGGATATTCACATTTAATCCCGCCATTGCTTTACCACAATTGAAGACTTGGAATACATTATTTCGAACAGACAAGTTTTCTGTAGAATTAATCAACTCACCAGTGGCACTAGGGACTACATCTACGGTAAAAGTACAAGTACCTCCAGCAGCAATTTCTTCAACAAACCCAGTGGTATTGTAGGAAAAAACGCTTGTTCCAGCTTCTGCTGTAAAGGTTCCAATTCCTGTATTGCTTGAGGTAGCATTTGCGGGTGACGCGATGATCATTCCATCTGGTAAATTATCGGTCATGGTAATCCCTAAAAGAGAACCTGCATTTGCGGTATTGTCGATCGTAATCGTCAAGGTACTTCGCTCCCCTAAATTGATGGTGGCTGGACTAAAGCTTTTTGTAATAGTTGGGCGGTTGTTTGAAACTACCAGGTTGGCACTGGCAGTTCCACTATTGCCTGAGCTAGAGGTCAAGTCACCAGTAGTATTTGTATTTGTCCCTACCGTGGTGCTGGTCACATCTACAGAGATGGTACAAGAAGTATTGCCAGTCAAAGTACCATCCGTCAAGGAGATGGAAGTGCCACCAGCCACAGCTGTTATGGTTCCATCAAAGCATAAGTTGCTAATATTAACTGGTGAAGCAATAGTCATCCCAGCTGGTAAATTATTGACAAAAGATAGATCGGTAAGTGGTGTTCCTGAGTTATTGTTGTTTATAGTAAAAGTCAGGGTGGTGACTGCACCGGGTGCTATTTCTGTGGGGTTAAAAGATTGGCTAAATGATGGTGGGAGTAAGTTTAAAACCTCTACCATATCAATAGCTGAATTTCCGCCAAGGGTGTAAGTCAGCGTATGAATGCCTATCCCTGATGTCGCAGGATTAAAGGTATAGGTCAAGCCATTGCCATCATCCGTAACTCCAGGACCACTGTAAACTCCTCCTGTCGGCATCCCTTCGGATAACCCTGTCTGTATTCCTGCATTGACCGACAAATCAGACAAAGCAGTAAAGGTTACATTGGAAGCATTACTTTTCCCACAAACCAATAACGGAGATTCAAAGCCATCTGCACAACTCACTATAGGGCCACTATTGCTGACAAAGATCAAACATTCATCCACCACGGTACCAAGAATGGTATTGCCCGCCAAATTTCCATTGATGGGCCCAAGCATAATGGTGCCTCCCGTTCCACTCCCAGAGGCTCCTTGGTAAATGGTTAAAAAATCATTGTACGTATCATAGGAACCTTGCGTGATTTCTGCTTGTGCAAACATTCCAGCGCTTGGACAAACTTCAAAAACCACTACATTGTTTTCGTCATTTCCATAACAATTGAAGTAAGAAACATCTCCAAAAGGACAACCACAAGCAGACAATACGTCTACATCATCTGTGGCAACTACCGAGCAATTCTTTTCGGTATAAGTGATGGTATGCATGCCTAGTCCGGCAACTGAGGGGTCAAAACTATACGTCATCCCATCGCCATTATCCGTAACTCCAGGGCCACTGTACGTCCCTCCAATTGGTGTAGCACCTCCCAAATTATTTTGCTTTCCCGCATCAATACATAGATCAGCAAGCGCCGTAAAACTAACTGTTGGAATGGCAAATACTTCCACCATATCCGTTGCCGTTCTTCCGCCTTCCACATAGGTAAGCGTATGCATTCCTGAACCTGCTGCAGCGGGGTCGAAAGTATAAGTCGTACCATTGCCATCATCCGTAACACCAGGGCCAGAATAAACACCTCCTGTTGGGCTACCGCTTCCTAGTCCCGACTGAGTACCAGCAGTGATACAAACATCTGCCATTGCGGTAAAGACGACACTGGAAGCGATACTTTCGCCACATACCTCCAAACCTTCTTCCGTACCATCCATACAACTATAAATTGCATCTGTATTGCTAACAAAGATCAAACATTCATCTGCAACATTTCCAGAGATGATCGTACCAGATAGATCGCCATTGGCGGGGCCAAATAAGATCGTGCCTCCTGTACCAGACCCTGTCGCACCTTGATAAACGGTCAGATCATCAAAGGTAGATTCATAGCTCCCTGCGGTTATCGTAGCTTCAGCTGCCATACCCGCCGAAGGGCAAACCTCAAAGATGACCACGCTGACTTCATCATTCCCGTAGCAATGGAAAAATGAATTTTGACCTACCGGACAAGCACAAGCCGCTGAAACAATCACGTCATCCGTGGCAGTGACGGCACAAGCAGTACCTTCCGTATAAGTTATCGTATGGGTACCAAGTCCAGCAATTCCTGGATAAAAGGAATAAGTGCTGCCATTGCCATCATCCACTACACCCGGGCCGCTATAAACGCCGCCTGCCGGGCTACCACCGGAAAGTCCGGTCTGAACACCTGCATCAATACATAAATCAGCCAGCGTAGTGAAACTCACGGTAGGCAAAGCAAAAATCTCTACCTCATCCGTCGTCGTATTTCCATTAAAATTATAACTAATCGTATGAGTACCGACACCTGCTGCACTTATATCGAGAGAATAGGTCAAGCCATTGAAATCATCGGAAACACCGGGGCCACTGTAAGCCCCTCCTGGGGGTAAACCAGTGCCTAATCCAGTTTGGACGCCATCATCGATACAGAGGTCATTGGGTGCCGAAAAGTGGACCGTTCCTGGTGGAATACTTTCTCCGCATACCTCCAACGTCAATTCCAGATTGTCGCCACAACTTGCTGCGAAATCACTATTGCTAATGAATATCAAACATTGGTTGGCAGTACCTCCGGTGATGGTCGTTCCAGCAAGATTGCCATTGGCGGGGCCAAAGAAAATAGTCGCACTGGTACCTGTCCCGGAAGCACCTTCGTAAACCGTCAGATTGTCCATCGCATCATAGGTTCCAGAGATGATGGTGGCTTGTGCCGCCATTCCTAAGGAAGGACAAACTTCGAAAATGACTAGGTCCGATTCATTGTCGTTATAGCAATTGGAAAAAAAGGTTTGTCCACTACCACATTGGGCGATTAGGACGGAAGGTTGGAATAGAGCGAATACAAATAGCAAATTAAGAACA
This sequence comes from Syngnathus leptorhynchus, assembly GCF_054491065.1. Classification (NCBI taxonomy): domain Eukaryota; kingdom Metazoa; phylum Chordata; class Actinopteri; order Syngnathiformes; family Syngnathidae; genus Syngnathus; species Syngnathus leptorhynchus. Next base: position 7,326 of record NW_028232422.1, on the reverse strand, counting down.
AATAGCGCGTAGCGTTTTGTCATAGTTTAATGGGGTTTTGACTTAGAAAATGAGTATTCAGGAGCAGGAAAGACTAGCGCTTTTGGGGCATCAGTTTTTCATCCTAGCCAATTATTAGGCTTAAATTGGATGAACTAGCATCCGAGGATGAAAAGGCAAAAAAGATGCCAGATATTACCTTTTTCTATATGCAATAAAAAAAATAGCGTTGAGGAGAGGTTTTGAAATGGTTGTAATTTTGAAGGCTTATCCCCTCTCTTTAATTCCCAGAAGGGAAAGCTGCACGCATGGAGGGTTTTGAAAATAAAAATTTTACATGTTTTTTATCCAATCTTTAATCAAATCTACGCCTTCTTGATGTACTAATTTTCGAGCTACTTCTGGCATCATTTCTCCGGGGTTGGTGCTTTCCATGCGGTAGAGCAAGATGGACTTTTCGGGATGGCCTCTGACGATATCGTAGGGTCTTCCGCCGGTTCCTTTTCCTGCAGCGATGGGGTGTTTGTCGATTCCTAAATTGAAAGCATTGGTTTCGAATTCGGTTAAATGCAGGGCGGAGGTATTGCCAGGGCCGCCTTTGCTATGACAATGCGAACAATTGATATCCAAATAAGCCAAGGCGCGGCTATGTAAATTACCGGAAGTGGGATCATTCCATACGGGTGTCTGATAAACGTTGGATAAATCAGGGAGGTCGTCGAGTAAGCCCAAGGCCGCATAATGGGTCAGTTGATTTTTTGTGCCTGAAGCAAAAGCATAGGATCGATTGAGTTGATGGGCTTTGGGACCAATGGGCGTTAATTTGTTATTCTTGACATGGCAGCTTTTGCAGAGCACTTGAGAGGGTATGCTATAATCAACTGCCATTTTTTCTCCTGTTTCATTGAACCAAGAAACGGACTTAGTGCCTCCTTCAACAGTCATAATCGCCTCCGTTTGTTCTTCATTCCAAATGTAAGAAGGCAAGGTTTTCCAACCATCTTCTTGGTGTAAAAGTAGACGGGTCTCCATTATTCGTCGGCCTTTCTCTTTATGTTTTTCATCGTGGTAATAAAAAAAATTCTTGATGATGTAAGTCCCTACAGGAAAGTCTAAAACTTCTTTTTCTCGATAGCTGGCTTTGGTACCTTTGGGCAATTTAAAGAAACGCAATTTGTGGGCATAGTCTGAAAAAAGCGGCGTATTCAAGTCATAAGGCAGCACACCTTCTGCAGGTTCTAAATTTTTTAAATCGCCAATAAAAAATCCATAGTCCGATAGATTTTCTTTACCCAATTCTACTGTTTTTCCAGCTGATTGTTTTTGCAAGATCGCTCTGGCGGCTTCTATATCGGTGCTTGGCGGTGCAGCCGTTGGATTCTCTATTTGTTGCTGACAAGCCAAGGTGTATAAAGTAATGAATAGGCCAATGACTAGCGTGGACTTAGCTCGCATAAGTTGGAGATTTTAGAAAAAGATGAGATCAATGTTTAATCGTCACATTCGCATTTTTATCACAAATATATTTTTCAGAATCCAGCCCAATATTTTTGGAGTCATTCATAATATCTAGGTTCGCCACTGCCAATGGATTTTTTCCATCAAAACAAAAAGTATTGCCCTTGGGATTTTCAACACCGTCGTACCATATATGAGCATCCTTAGCCCCTAAGCCCAAGGTAAATAAGGCGCCATCTTTAGATTGTATTTTTTTGCGTAAAGTACCAAACGACCATTGGTTGTCTCTAATCGAAATGTCCACATTGTAAGGATTGTAATTTTTATCAGTGGTGTACTTTTCATTGATAGCATCTTCTCTCAAACTGGCCTCTTCCGCCACGCCGACCGCCATCCTGGCTTTCTCCGAAGCAGCAACAGGTACATATTCTTTATCCTTGGTCAACTTATAACTACTGACAAAACTCACTAAGACTACCGGAAAAGCATTCTCCAAAATTTCGTTGTCATAAAGCTCCAAGCGCTTACCGGCCCAAATGGTAATCCCACTTCCAGGGATGGTAGAAGCAGCGACATTTCCAGCAGGAGCAAAATTGAAAAGATTGTTGTCGTAAATTTTGTTGTCATGAATTCGAACGCCGTCGGTATAGCGCGTTAATCCGGGGATATCCAAAACGGTAATGCCACAGGTATTGTGGTAGGCTTCATTATCGTACACCTCTACATGGGCAGAATTTTCGATATTGATGCCGCAAACATTTTCCATTGTGCTGTTATTCCGGATCACAACATTCTCTGATTGCCCAACATACAAGCCAGAATCCGAAGCACGCAATGCTTCGCAATTTTCGATCAATATATTTTTGCAGATTACTGGATAAAGGCCGTAGGCTCCCAATTCTTTATTAGGAGTAGCAGTCCATTCTGTTTTAATGTTTCTAAAAGTCAGCGTGTCAATATAAATTGCCTTGATATTGTCTCCAATGGCATCTTGAATGGTAAATCCTTCTAGGGTAATATTGGAACCATTGGCTACCCGAATACCTTCGGCGCCTTCGGTTTGTCCTCGAAAAGACAAGATGGTTTTGTCCATCCCAGCACCTTTAATGGTAATGTGATGTTTGCCATCAAGAATCAAAGCTTTAGAGAATTTAAAATGCCCCGCAGGTAATTCAATCGTCTCGCCATCTTTTGCCAATTGAAATAGTTTTTGGAAATCTTGTTCCAAATCCACATACGCCCCTAGTGGTTTTTGTATTCGATCTTCATAAACTTGATAGTCGGTCACCTTCCACCAAACAAATCCACTGATCATCAAAAAAATTAAACTGAAGGCGGAGTAAGTCAATACTTTTTTCATAAAGCGGATTATTTAGCAGGTTTTAATAGTTGACGCATATGCAATATATGAGCAATTACTCACATTTTCAAATAAAATGAGCTTTTATTCATTTTTTGTGTATTTTTGCAAAGAATAAAGAAAATAAGAAATGGAAGAAAAGGTTGAACCAAAACAAAAGCGGAGTGTCGTAACCAAAGGAAAGATTAAGGCAGCGGCCAAACAATTATTTTCTGAGTTAGGCTATTATAAGGTAACGTCTAACAATATTGCGAATGCGGCCAAAGTCCCTATTGGAAGTTTTTACAATTACTTTGGCAATAAGAAAGGATTGATCTTGGAATTGATCAAAGATTTCAATCAACATTTCCACACCAATACCATCAACCATAGCGATTTTGATTTCGAAGCCATCAATTCTCCAGCAGAAGTAATGCCGATCATTGAGCAGTTTCTGACCCAAACCATTTTGGCTGCAAATCTTTCCGATCCGTTTTATAAGATTATTCATGCTTTACAATTTACGGAGCCAGAAGTGCTTGCTTTATCCGAGGAAATAAGGGAAGGGGAAATGGAGTTTATAATGCAGTTTTTAGAAAAGATAAATGCGTTTCACCCCATTTCTAATATTGCATTGAGTGCAAAAATGCTACATTCTACTGGAGAAAACATTGCCTTGTACATCCATCATTTGGGGTCTGACTTTGAGCAAGAACAATTGATTAAAGAAACTGCAAAAATGCTATTTGCGTATTTGTTTTCTACCTCAAGGCCTTCAAGAAAAAGTAAATAATCCCTTGCTCCAAATAAATTTTCTACTCCTCAATCTATATCTTTTGGAAATACTGACCAACGCTATTTTGGCCTTAAAAAATAAATGAGCCGAAAAAAAAGAAAGAATCGATAATAAAGAGCAAAGCGCTCTTACCTGTCTAAGCACTCATTGATCGCATGACAATAGAAACGGAAACTTTGTGCTCTTCCTGGATTCCTACCACTAAATGACGCAGTAAAGGCATAAATTGATTTTTATAACACTCTTCTATGCTTCCATCAGTTTAGCCATTTTAAATGAAATATATTTGCCACCTCACATTTAAAATTGCTTAACATGAAAAAGGTATATACTGCACTATTCCTAGTCTTTCTTACTTCCCTTTGCCTAGCTTATTAAGTTGTTAAATTTATTTACCATCGCAGATGCAAAAGGTGTAGAAATGGATCAATCAGCATTAGTAACTGTTTTGTCGGAAACATTTATTATCCCAACTTACGCCTTACAAAATTATATCAAATGGGAACCCATAGATGATAATAATGCCAAAGCAACTCTAAGATTTAAGGAAATAAAAGTAAGTGGAATTTTTAGTTTTAATGATAAAGGAGAAATGATCCGTTTTTATACTGAAGACAGATACTTTGCAAAAAAAAGATGGGACCTACCAAAAAATTCCTTGGTCTATAAAAGTAGATAATTACGATGAAAAAGATGGCGTGAAATTTCCAGGTAAAGTCAAAGCCATCTGGCATTTAGAAGATGGAGATTTTGAATACTTTAAAGGGCAGATTATTAATATTGAGTTTAACATAAAGAGGATGTCCAAAACTCTGTGTTAACGGGCTAAAGTTCCCTCTAGAGCTAGGGAGCACATCCATTACCCTATTCCAACCCTTCCTATTTAATCCTAGAATTCTGGCGTTTTCTTTAATGGGAGCCATCTTTTTATTTTATTTCACAAAACTATCGTTAGACAGTATTGTAAAAATATTTACCTTCAACAACAAATCCATTGACCTTAGCTAAGAAATGAAAATTGGATTATTACTAGCCGCCTTTAGCACTCCTTATTAAAACCATTAACCACATTTCTAAAACACTCCCCCTATGCATCTACAGCAACAAATAATAGCAGCACGAAAAGCCCAAGGCTATACTCAGGAAACCTTGGCCAAAAGCACCAATCTGTCCTTGCGCACCATTCAAAGAATCGAAAAAGGAAAAGGAAATCCCAGATCACACACCCTCAATGTATTAGCAAATTTTTTAGCTATAGATTTGTTGGAAAAAGACGATTCGAAGGAAAAGGGGATGACGAAAAAGGAACAGAATACCATGCTATGGATCGCTTATTCTTCTGTAATTTTTGCATTCGTACCACTCCTAAATTGCTGCATTCCACTATCCATTTGGTTGAAAAATCCAGAGTCCACCTACATCAATGCTTTTGGGAAAAAAGTCGTTCACTTTCAGGCCATGTGGTTAGTAGCTTTACTGCTCTCCTTACTGTTGGTTCCGGTGGTTACCTATTTTATCACAGGGCAAGTCGCGGTAGGAAAATTCCCAACTGTTCCAATCATTTATATCTTGTTTATTTTAGGAAACATCACAACTACGGTGTGGCTCTACTCCAATACCCTGCAAGTGTATCCGCAACCGGATATCAACTAATAGCATGAAAAGACATAGAAATGGCATAAGAATGACGTAAGGTTTAAGGGATTTTTCCTTTTGAATGTCTTTAGATTTGAGGATTCCAACACTTGAGCTATTTATCAAATCAAAGATCCAATGAAAAAAATAATCCTCACGCTTGTTCTTTCCGTATTGATCACCACTATTGCTATTTTAGGGATATTCGAAATAAAAGCTCAAAACGATCAATTGCAAGCTGATAAAATTGAGCAAGTTGATTCCAAAATCCTCAACGAGTCCAGAAAACTATTGGTCCATTTGCCAAAGAGTTACACATCCAATACGCAGCTTACCTATCCAGTGCTTATCGCGATAGACGGAACTTCTCATGACCAAGATGTTGCCAATGCTGCCAACATCCTTAACTACGCCAAGCTGCTTCCAGAGATGATCATCATCGGCATCCCAAATACAGACCGAAAAAGGGATTTGACGCCTCCCTACCTAATGAAAGAAGAAGCGCCTGATGAATTGGGGGAAGGAGATGCGTTTCTTTCGTTTCTTGAAAAAGAAGTCCTCCCTTTGATCCAAAAAAAATATCGAACCAATGGTTATCGGATGATTTCTGGGCATTCCAGAGGAGGGCTATTTAGCTTTTATACTTTACTTGAGAAGCCAGATTTGTTTAATGCCTATTTCTGCTACAGCCCTGCTTTTTGGCGAAACGACAATCTTATCGTCGATAAAGCCAAGGCCTTTTTGGAGAACCAATCGGAGTTAAATAAATTCATCTACCTAAGTCTTGGCGACCAGGAAAATGAAATAATGAAATCAGGGTATGACGCGATGACCAATCTTTTGGAACAAAACAAAACTGCTAACATGAAATTAAACCATAACTATACCTTGGCTGCTGTACATGGAAACAATGCTTATTTCTCAATACCATTGGCGTTAAAAACTTGGGAGGAACAACATTAGCATAAATATTTTATATCTTGATTGGGAAAGGAGCTAGATTGCGAATGAATCAGCCTTGTGGTTGATCTATTGTTGTTTTTATCAATTAAGAAAAAAGTCGCAAATGGTATGGTATAAAACTATCGAAGAATTGAATGAACTGGATAGCGAGACAAAAGATCTTTGTGTTTCAGGACGAAGGATAAACGATTTAGATTTTCTAAAGAAATTTAGGCAATTAAAAGTGCTTTATCTAAACTCATTTAAAGTAGACAATCTCAGCCCTTTAAACGAATTGAAAACTTTAGAAAAACTGGTATTGGAAAATGTTGGGAATGGCACAAACCTTGGCCTCATTGGTGAATTAGAAAATCTTATTGAATTAGCATTGCAAACACCACCGGGATGGGATGGAAGTGGAAAAAAAATTAAATATAAATCACTCCAACCGCTAGGTGGTTTAAGAAAGTTAGCACTGTTAACTATTCTAGATGTGGAATTTGAAGAAGAAGGATTAAAACCTTTACACGGAATAAGTAGCCTTAAAGAGTTAGTTACAAGAAATGCATTTCCAACTGAAGAATTTATAAAATTGTCTATAAGTAATCCGAACTTAAAAAGTGACTATACAAGTCCTTATACAACATGGGAAGGTTTTGAATACATGAAGTGTAAGAAATGTAATGACTACAAAGTTGAATTTAGTGGCTCAGATTTAAAGAGGAGGACCTACTGCTTGAATTGCAATAAAAAAAAGTGTTCAGAACTTATCGAAAGATATAATGAATTAAAAGAGAGAAACTCATAGCAAAGCCCCAAGAACTTACTAAATAGTTTATACCTTTAAGGTGGCAGCGCTTATTGGCGCAGCCGATGTAAACGATTATGACTAAAAACTATGATGTAGCGATTATTGGCGCTGGGCCAGCAGGAACGTCCTGTGCCTTAGCACTTCGCAACTCTGGGCTCCAAGTGGCCCTCATTGACAAAAGTAAATTCCCGCGAAACAAAACCTGTGGAGATGCCATCCCGGGGCCTTCCCTCAAATTCCTCAAAGAAATATACCCAGCTTTTATTGACGATCTACAAGACTTCGAAGACAAGCACAAGATAAAATCTAGTATCCTCTATACCACCAACGGCGAATCCCTCGAAATAAATTGGAAAACAGATGCCT
>NW_028232421.1:0-36501 GCF_054491065.1 Syngnathus leptorhynchus | reverse complement strand
CTCCCGTCACTCTGGTTAAAGTGTTATGAAAAAAAAAGACTGTTGGGGGCTAGGGAGTATCGAGTTGATCATTATACATGAAGAAATAACCAATTTCATCGTTTGGTTTATGTTTTACACGCGTTTTAAATTTTATTGCCGAAATCGCTTTTTCTCGCCGAGATAAGCACGTTTTCTGAAATGCCGCTCTCCCGTCACTCTGGTTAAAGTGTTATGAAAAAAAAGGCAGTTGGGGGCTAGGGAGTATCGAGTTGATCATTATACATGAAGAAATAACCAATTTCATCGTTTGGTTTATGTTTTACACGCGTTTTAAATTTTATTGCCGAAATCGCTTTTTCTCGCCGAGATAAGCACGTTTTCTGAAATGCCGCTCTCCCATCACTCTGGTTAAAGTGTTATGAAAAAAAAGGCTGTTGGGGGCTAGGGAGTATCGAGTTGATCATTATACATGAAGAAATAACCAATTTCATCGTTTGGTTTATGTTTTACACGCGTTTTAAATTTTATTGCCGAAATCGCTTTTTCTCGCCGAGATAAGCACGTTTTCTGAAATGCCGCTCTCCCGTCACTCTGGTTAAAGTGTTGTGAAAAAAAAGGCTGTTGGGGGCTAGGGAGTATCGAGTTGATCATTATACATGAAGAAATAACCAATTTCATCGTTTGGTTTATGTTTTACACGCGTTTTAAATTTTATTGCCGAAATCGCTTTTTCTCGCCGAGATAAGCACGTTTTCTGAAATGCCGCTCTCCCGTCACTCTGGTTAAAGTGTTATGAAAAAAAAGGCTGTTGGGGGCTAGGGAGTATCGAGTTGATCATTATACATGAAGAAATAACCAATTTCATCGTTTGGTTTATGTTTTACACGCGTTTTAAATTTTATTGCCGAAATCGCTTTTTCTCGCCGAGATAAGCACGTTTTCTGAAATGCCGCTCTCCCGTCACTCTGGTTAAAGTGTTATGAAAAAAAAGGCTGTTGGGGGCTAGGGAGTATCGAGTTGATCATTATACATGAAGAAATAACCAATTTCATCGTTTGGTTTATGTTTTACACGCGTTTTAAATTTTATTGCCGAAATCGCTTTTTCTCGCCGAGATAAGCACGTTTTCTGAAATGCCGCTCTCCCGTCACTCTGGTTAAAGTGTTGTGAAAAAAAAGGCTGTTGGGGGCTAGGGAGTATCGAGTTGATCATTATACATGAAGAAATAACCAATTTCATCGTTTGGTTTATGTTTTACACGCGTTTTAAATTTTATTGCCGAAATCGCTTTTTCTCGCCGAGATAAGCACGTTTTCTGAAATGCCGCTCTCCCGTCACTCTGGTTAAAGTGTTATGAAAAAAAAGGCTGTTGGGGGCTAGGGAGTATCGAGTTGATCATTATACATGAAGAAATAACCAATTTCATCGTTTGGTTTATGTTTTACACGCGTTTTAAATTTTATTGCCGAAATCGCTTTTTCTCGCCGAGATAAGCACGTTTTCTGAAATGCCGCTCTCCCGTCACTCTGGTTAAAGTGTTATGAAAAAAAAGGCTGTTGGGGGCTAGGGAGTATCGAGTTGATCATTATACATGAAGAAATAACCAATTTCCTCGTTTGGTTTATGTTTTACACGCGTTTTAAATTTTATTGCCGAAATCGCTTTTTCTCGCCGAGATAAGCACGTTTTCTGAAATGCCGCTCTCCCGTCACTCTGGTTAAAGTGTTATGAAAAAAAAGGCTGTTGGGGGCTAGGGAGTATCGAGTTGATCATTATACATGAAGAAATAACCAATTTCATCGTTTGGTTTATGTTTTACACGCGTTTTAAATTTTATTGCCGAAATCGCTTTTTCTCGCCGAGATAAGCACGTTTTCTGAAATGCCGCTCTCCCGTCACTCTGGTTAAAGTGTTATGAACAAAAAGGCTGTTGGGGGCTAGGGAGTATCGAGTTGATCATTATACATGAAGAAATTACCAGTTTCATCGTTTGGTTTATGTTTTACACGCGTTTTAAATTTTATTGCCGAAATCGCTTTTTCTCGCCGAGATAAGCACGTTTTCTGAAATGCCGCTCTCCCGTCACTCTGGTTAAAGTGTTATGAAAAAAAAGGCTGTTGGGGGCTAGGGAGTATCGAGTTGATCATTATACATGAAGAAATAACCAATTTCATCGTTTGGTTTATGTTTTACACGCGTTTTAAATTTTATTGCCGAAATCGCTTTTTCTCGCCGAGATAAGCACGTTTTCTGAAATGCCGCTCTCCCGTCACTCTGGTTAAAGTGTTATGAAAAAAAAGGCTGTTGGGGGCTAGGGAGTATCGAGTTGATCATTATACATGAAGAAATAACCAATTTCATCGTTTGGTTTATGTTTTACACGCGTTTTAAATTTTATTGCCGAAATCGCTTTTTCTCGCCGAGATAAGCACGTTTTCTGAAATGCCGCTCTCCCGTCACTCTGGTTAAAGTGTTATGAAAAAAAAGGCTGTTGGGGGCTAGGGAGTATCGAGTTGATCATTATACATGAAGAAATAACCAATTTCATCGTTTGGTTTATGTTTTACACGCGTTTTAAATTTTATTGCCGAAATCGCTTTTTCTCGCCGAGATAAGCACGTTTTCTGAAATGCCGCTCCCCCGTCACTCTGGTTAAAGTGTTATGAAAAAAAAGGCTGTTGGGGGCTAGGGAGTATCGAGTTGATCATTATACATGAAGAAATAACCAATTTCATCGTTTGGTTTATGTTTTACACGCGTTTTAAATTTTATTGCCGAAATCGCTTTTTCTCGCCGAGATAAGCACGTTTTCTGAAATGCCGCTCTCCCGTCACTCTGGTTAAAGTGTTATGAAAAAAAAGGCTGTTGGGGGCTAGGGAGTATCGAGTTGATCATTATACATGAAGAAATAACCAATTTCATCGTTTGGTTTATGTTTTACACGCGTTTTAAATTTTATTGCCGAAATCGCTTTTTCTCGCCGAGATAAGCACGTTTTCTGAAATGCCGCTCTCCCGTCACTCTGGTTAAAGTGTTATGAAAAAAAAGGCTGTTGGGGGCTAGGGAGTATCGAGTTAATCATTATACATGAAGAAATAACCAATTTCATCGTTTGGTTTATGTTTTACACGCGTTTTAAATTTTATTGCCGAAATCGCTTTTTCTCGCCGAGATAAGCACGTTTTCTGAAATGCCGCTCTCCCGTCACTCTGGTTAAAGTGTTATGAAAAAAAAGGCTGTTGGGGGCTAGGGAGTATCGAGTTGATCATTATACATGAAGAAATAACCAATTTCATCGTTTGGTTTATGTTTTACACGCGTTTTAAATTTTATTGCCGAAATCGCTTTTTCTCGCCGAGATAAGCACGTTTTCTGAAATGCCGCTCTCCCGTCACTCTGGTTAAAGTGTTATGAAAAAAAAGGCTGTTGGGGGCTAGGGAGTATCGAGTTGATCATTATACATGAAGAAATAACCAATTTCATCGTTTGGTTTATGTTTTACACGCGTTTTAAATTTTATTGCCGAAATCGCTTTTTCTCGCCGAGATAAGCACGTTTTCTGAAATGCCGCTCTCCCGTCACTCTGGTTAAAGTGTTATGAAAAAAAAGGCTGTTGAGGGCTAGGGAGTATCGAGTTGATCATTATACATGAAGAAATAACCAATTTCATCGTTTGGTTTATGTTTTACACGCGTTTTAAATTTTATTGCCGAAATCGCTTTTTCTCGCCAAGATAAGCACGTTTTCTGAAATGCCACTCTCCCGTCACTCTGGTTAAAGTGTTATGAAAAAAAAGGCTGTTGGGGGCTAGGGAGTATCGAGTTGATCATTATACATGAAGAAATAACCAATTTCATCGTTTGGTTTATGTTTTACACGCGTTTTAAATTTTATTGCCGAAATCGCTTTTTCTCGCCGAGATAAGCACGTTTTCTGAAATGCCGCTCTCCCGTCACTCTGGTTAAAGTGTTATGAAAAAAAAGGCTGTTGGGGGCTAGGGAGTATCGAGTTGATCATTATACATGAAGAAATAACCAATTTCAACGTTTGGTTTATGTTTTACACGCGTTTTAAATTTTATTGCCGAAATCGCTTTTTCTCGCCGAGATAAGCACGTTTTCTGAAATGCCGCTCTCCCGTCACTCTGGTTAAAGTGTTATGAAAAAAAAGGCTGTTGGGGGCTAGGGAGTATCGAGTTGATCATTATACATGAAGAAATAACCAATTTCATCGTTTGGTTTATGTTTTACACGCGTTTTAAATTTTATTGCCGAAATCGCTTTTTCTCGCCGAGATAAGCACGTTTTCTGAAATGCCGCTCTCCCGTCACTCTGGTTAAAGTGTTATGAAAAAAAAGGCTGTTGGGGGCTAGGGAGTATCGAGTTGATCATTATACATGAAGAAATAACCAATTTCATCGTTTGGTTTATGTTTTACACGCGTTTTAAATTTTATTGCCGAACGCTTTTTCTCGCCGAGATAAGCACGTTTTCTGAAATGCCGCTCTCCCGTCACTCTGGTTAAAGTGTTATGAAAAAAAAGGCAGTTGGGGGCTAGGGAGTATCGAGTTGATCATTATACATGAAGAAATAACCAATTTCATCGTTTGGTTTATGTTTTACACGCGTTTTAAATTTTATTGCCGAAATCGCTTTTTCTCGCCGAGATAAGCACGTTTTCTGAAATGCCGCTCTCCCGTCACTCTGGTTAAAGTGTTATGAAAAAAAAGGCTGTTGGGGGCTAGGGAGTATCGAGTTGATCATTATACATGAAGAAATAACCAATTTCATCGTTTGGTTTATGTTTTACACGCGTTTTAAATTTTATTGCCGAAATCGCTTTTTCTCGCCGAGATAAGCACGTTTTCTGAAATGCCGCTCTCCCGTCACTCTGGTTAAAGTGTTATGAAAAAAAAGGCTGTTGGGGGCTAGGGAGTATCGAGTTGATCATTATACATGAAGAAATAACCAATTTCATCGTTTGGTTTATGTTTTACACGCGTTTTAAATTTTATTGCCGAAATCGCTTTTTCTCGCCGAGATAAGCACGTTTTCTGAAATGCCGCTCTCCCGTCACTCTGGTTAAAGTGTTATGAAAAAAAAGGCAGTTGGGGGCTAGGGAGTATCGAGTTGATCATTATACATGAAGAAATAACCAATTTCATCGTTTGGTTTATGTTTTACACGCGTTTTAAATGTTATTGCCGAAATCGCTTTTTCTCGCCGAGATAAGCACGTTTTCTGAAATGCCGCTCTCCCATCACTCTGGTTAAAGTGTTATGAAAAAAAAGGCTGTTGGGGGCTAGGGAGTATCGAGTTGATCATTATATATGAAGAAATAACCAATTTCATCGTTTGGTTTATGTTTTACACGCGTTTTAAATTTTATTGCCGAGATCGCTTTTTCTCGCCGAGATAAGCACGTTTTCTGAAATGCCGCTCTCCCGTCACTCTGGTTAAAGTGTTATGAAAAAAAGGCTGTTGGGGGCTAGGGAGTATCGAGTTGATCATTATACATGAAGAAATAACCAATTTCATCGTTTGGTTTATGTTTTACACGCGTTTTAAATTTTATTGCCGAAATCGCTTTTTCTCGCCGAGATAAGCACGTTTTCTGAAATGCCGCTCTCCCGTCACTCTGGTTAAAGTGTTATGAAAAAAAAGGCTGTTGGGGGCTAGGGAGTATCGAGTTGATCATTATACATGAAGAAATAACCAATTTCATCGTTTGGTTTATGTTTTACACGCGTTTTAAATTTTATTGCCGAAATCGCTTTTTCTCGCCGAGATAAGCACGTTTTCTGAAATGCCGCTCTCCCGTCACTCTGGTTAAAGTGTTATGAAAAAAAAGGCTGTTGGGGGCTAGGGAGTATCGAGTTGATCATTATACATGAAGAAATAACCAATTTCATCGTTTGGTTTATGTTTTACACGCGTTTTAAATTTTATTGCCGAAATCGCTTTTTCTCGCCGAGATAAGCACGTTTTCTGAAATGCCGCTCTCCCGTCACTCTGGTTAAAGTGTTATGAAAAAAAAGGCTGTTGGGGGCTAGGGAGTATCGAGTTGATCATTATACATGAAGAAATAACCAATTTCATCGTTTGGTTTATGTTTTACACGCGTTTTAAATTTTATTGCCGAAATCGCTTTTTCTCGCCGAGATAAGCACGTTTTCTGAAATGCCGCTCTCCCATCACTCTGGTTAAAGTGTTATGAAAAAAAAGGCTGTTGGGGGCTAGGGAGTATCGAGTTGATCATTATACATGAAGAAATAACCAATTTCATCGTTTGGTTTATGTTTTACACGCGTTTTAAATTTTATTGCCGAGATCGCTTTTTCTCGCCGAGATAAGCACGTTTTCTGAAATGCCGCTCTCCCGTCACTCTGGTTAAAGTGTTATGAAAAAAAAGGCTGTTGGGGGCTAGGGAGTATCGAGTTGATCATTATACATGAAGAAATAACCAATTTCATCGTTTGGTTTATGTTTTACACGCGTTTTAAATTTTATTGCCGAAATCGCTTTTTCTCGCCGAGATAAGCACGTTTTCTGAAATGCCGCTCTCCCGTCACTCTGGTTAAAGTGTTATGAAAAAAAAGGCTGTTGGGGGCTAGGGAGTATCGAGTTGATCATTATACATGAAGAAATAACCAATTTCATCGTTTGGTTTATGTTTTACACGCGTTTTAAATTTTATTGCCGAAATCGCTTTTTCTCGCCGAGATAAGCACGTTTTCTGAAATGCCGCTCTCCCGTCACTCTGGTTAAAGTGTTATGAAAAAAAAGGCTGTCGGGGGCTAGGGAGTATCGAGTTGATCATTATACATGAAGAAATAACCAATTTCATCGTTTGGTTTATGTTTTACACGCGTTTTAAATTTTATTGCCGAAATCGCTTTTTCTCGCCGAGATAAGCACGTTTTCTGAAATGCCGCTCTCCCGTCACTCTGGTTAAAGTGTTATGAAAAAAAAGGCTGTTGGGGGCTAGGGAGTATCGAGTTGATCATTATACATGAAGAAATTACCAATTTCATCGTTTGGTTTATGTTTTACACGCGTTTTAAATTTTATTGCCGAAATCGCTTTTTCTCGCCGAGATAAGCACGTTTTCTGAAATGCCGCTCTCCCGTCACTCTGGTTAAAGTGTTATGAAAAAAAAGGCTGTTGGGGGCTAGGGAGTATCGAGTTGATCATTATACATGAAGAAATAACCAATTTCATCGTTTGGTTTATGTTTTACACGCGTTTTAAATTTTATTGCCGAAATCGCTTTTTCTCGCCGAGATAAGCACGTTTTCTGAAATGCCGCTCTCCCGTCACTCTGGTTAAAGTGTTATGAAAAAAAAGGCTGTTGGGGGCTAGGGAGTATCGAGTTGATCATTATACATGAAGAAATAACCAATTTCATCGTTTGGTTTATGTTTTACACGCGTTTTAAATTTTATTGCCGAAATCGCTTTTTCTCGCCGAGATAAGCACGTTTTCTGAAATGCCGCTCTCCCGTCACTCTGGTTAAAGTGTTATGAAAAAAAAGGCTGTTGGGGGCTAGGGAGTATCGAGTTGATCATTATACATGAAGAAATAACCAATTTCATCGTTTGGTTTATGTTTTACACGCTGCTGAGCTCCAGCTGGATGTGTAAAAAGAACCGGGCTGGTTAAAAAAAGAACCGGGCGACCCGGTAAAATTGCTTAGCCGGGGCTCTGGAAGCTTAACACGGCGTGATCTTGTCCAAAAAGCCGCTGCTGAGCTCCAGCTGGAAGTGTAAAAAGAACCGGGCTGGTTAAAAAAAAGAACCGGGCGACCCGGTAAAATTGCTTAGCCGGGGCTCTGGAAGCCTAACACGGCGTGATCTTGTCGAAAAAGCCGCTGCTGAGCTCCAGCTGGAAGTGTAAAAAGAACCGGGCTGGTTAAAAAAAAGAACCGGGCGGCCCGGTAAAATTGCCTAGCCGGGGTCCTGGAAGCCTAACCCGGCGTGATACTGTGCAAAAAGCCGCTGCTGAGCTCCAGCTGGAAGTGTAAAAAGAACCGGGCTGGTTAAAAAAAGAACCGGGCGACCCGGTAAAATTGCTTAGCCGGGGCTCTGGAAGCCTAACACGGCGTGATCTTGTCCAAAAAGCCGCTGCTGAGCTCCAGCTGGAAGTGTAAAAAGAACCGGGCTGGTTAAAAAAAAGAACCGGGCGGCCCGTTAAAATTGCTTAGCCGGGGCTCTGGAAGCCTAACCAGGCGTGATCTTGTCCAAAAAGCCGCTCGTGAGCTCCAGCTGGAAGTGTAAAAAGAACCGGGCTGGTTAAAAAAAAAGAACCGGGCGGCCCGGTAAAATTGCTTAGCCGGGGCTCTGGAAGCCTAACACGGCGTGATCTTGTCCCAAAAGCCGCTCGTGAGCTCCAGCTGGAAGTGTAAAAAGAACCGGGCTGGTTCAAAAAAAGAACCGGGCGGCCCGGTAGAATTGCTTAGAAGAGGTCCTGGAAGCCTAACCCGGCGTGATCTTGCGCCAAAAGCCGCTGCTGAGCTCCAGCTGGAAGTGTAAAAAGAACCGGGCTGGTTCAAAAAAAGAACCGGGCGGCCCGGTAAAATTGCTTAGCCGGGGTCCTGGAAGCCTAACGCGGCGTGATCTTGCCCGAAAGTTGGCCTCTATACTTCCATATTAGGTACCAGGCGCTCAGAGCCAACTTGGCGAAAATTTTCTAAGTGCCCACGGCTCTGCGGGGATTGTGCGTCCGACCCGCGCCGGTTCTCCAGCCGGCCTGAAATAACGCAAAACCAGCCTCTCCCCCTGGAGCTCACAGCCAAAGGCGAAACTTTTCTATGTGCCTACGGCTCTGCGAGCTTTTGAGTCCGCCCCGCGCCATTTCGTCGGTCGGCCTCAAAAAGCGAAAAATAAGCCTCTCTCCCTGGAGCTCGACTCGAGTTGATCATTATACATGAAGAAATAACCAATTTCATCGTTTGGTTTATGTTTTACACGCGTTTTAAATTTTATTGCCGAAATCGCTTTTTCTCGCCGAGATAAGCACGTTTTCTGAAATGCCGCTCTCCCGTCACTCTGGTTAAAGTGTTATGGAAAAAAAAGGCTGTTGGGGGCTAGGGAGTATCGAGTTGATCATTATACATGAAGAAATAACCAATTTCATCGTTTGGTTTATGTTTTACACGCGTTTTAAATTTTATTGCCGAAATCGCTTTTTCTCGCCGAGATAAGCACGTTTTCTGAAATGCCGCTCTCCCGTCACTCTGGTTAAAGTGTTATGAAAAAAAAGGCTGTTGGGGGCTAGGGAGTATCGAGTTGATCATTATACATGAAGAAATAACCAATTTCATCGTTTGGTTTATGTTTTACACGCGTTTTAAATTTTATTGCCGAAATCGCTTTTTCTCGCCGAGATAAGCACGTTTTCTGAAATGCCGCTCTCCCGTCACTCTGGTTAAAGTGTTATGAAAAAAAAGGCTGTTGGGGGCTAGGGAGTATCGAGTTGATCATTATACATGAAGAAATAACCAATTTCATCGTTTGGTTTATGTTTTACACGCGTTTTAAATTTTATTGCCGAAATCGCTTTTTCTCGCCGAGATAAGCACGTTTTCTGAAATGCCGCTCTCCCGTCACTCTGGTTAAAGTGTTATGAAAAAAAAGGCTGTTGGGGGCTAGGGAGTATCGAGTTGATCATTATACATGAAGAAATAACCAATTTCATCGTTTGGTTTATGTTTTACACGCGTTTTAAATTTTATTGCCGAAATCGCTTTTTCTCGCCGAGATAAGCACGTTTTCTGAAATGCCGCTCTCCCGTCACTCTGGTTAAAGTGTTATGAAAAAAAAGGCTGTTGGGGGCTAGGGAGTATCGAGTTGATCATTATACATGAAGAAATAACCAATTTCATCGTTTGGTTTATGTTTTACACGCGTTTTAAATTTTATTGCCGAAATCGCTTTTTCTCGCCGAGATAAGCACGTTTTCTGAAATGCCGCTCTCCCGTCACTCTGGTTAAAGTGTTATGAAAAAAAAGGCTGTCGGGGGCTAGGGAGTATCGAGTTGATCATTATACATGAAGAAATAACCAATTTCATCGTTTGGTTTATGTTTTACACGCGTTTTAAATTTTATTGCCGAAATCGCTTTTTCTCGCCGAGATAAGCACGTTTTCTGAAATGCCGCTCTCCCGTCACTCTGGTTAAAGTGTTATGAAAAAAAAGGCTGTTGGGGGCTAGGGAGTATCGAGTTGATCATTATACATGAAGAAATTACCAATTTCATCGTTTGGTTTATGTTTTACACGCGTTTTAAATTTTATTGCCGAAATCGCTTTTTCTCGCCGAGATAAGCACGTTTTCTGAAATGCCGCTCTCCCGTCACTCTGGTTAAAGTGTTATGAAAAAAAAGGCTGTTGGGGGCTAGGGAGTATCGAGTTGATCATTATACATGAAGAAATAACCAATTTCATCGTTTGGTTTATGTTTTACACGCGTTTTAAATTTTATTGCCGAAATCGCTTTTTCTCGCCGAGATAAGCACGTTTTCTGAAATGCCGCTCTCCCGTCACTCTGGTTAAAGTGTTATGAAAAAAAAGGCTGTTGGGGGCTAGGGAGTATCGAGTTGATCATTATACATGAAGAAATAACCAATTTCATCGTTTGGTTTATGTTTTACACGCGTTTTAAATTTTATTGCCGAAATCGCTTTTTCTCGCCGAGATAAGCACGTTTTCTGAAATGCCGCTCTCCCGTCACTCTGGTTAAAGTGTTATGAAAAAAAAGGCTGTTGGGGGCTAGGGAGTATCGAGTTGATCATTATACATGAAGAAATAACCAATTTCATCGTTTGGTTTATGTTTTACACGCGTTTTAAATTTTATTGCCGAAATCGCTTTTTCTCGCCGAGATAAGCACGTTTTCTGAAATGCCGCTCTCCCGTCACTCTGGTTAAAGTGTTATGAAAAAAAAGGCTGTTGGGGGCTAGGGAGTATCGAGTTGATCATTATACATGAAGAAATAACCAATTTCATCGTTTGGTTTATGTTTTACACGCGTTTTAAATTTTATTGCCGAAATCGCTTTTTCTCGCCGAGATAAGCACGTTTTCTGAAATGCCGCTCTCCCGTCACTCTGGTTAAAGTGTTATGAAAAAAAAGGCTGTTGGGGGCTAGGGAGTATCGAGTTGATCATTATACATGAAGAAATAACCAATTTCATCGTTTGGTTTATGTTTTACACGCTGCTGAGCTCCAGCTGGATGTGTAAAAAGAACCGGGCTGGTTAAAAAAAGAACCGGGCGACCCGGTAAAATTGCTTAGCCGGGGCTCTGGAAGCCTAACACGGCGTGATCTTGTCCAAAAAGCAGCTGCTGAGCTACAGCTGGAAGTGTAAAAAGAACCGGGCTGGTTAAAAAAAAGAACCGGGCGACCCGGTAAAATTGCTTAGCCGGGGCTCTGGAAGCCTAACACGGCGTGATCTTTTCCAAAAAGCCGCTGCTGAGCTCCAGCTGGAAGTGTAAAAAGAACCGGGCTGGTTAAAAAAAAGAACCGGGCGGCCCGGTAAAATTGCCTAGCCGGGGTCCTGGAAGCCTAACCCGGCGTGATACTGTGCAAAAAGGTGCTGCTGAGCTCCAGCTGGAAGTGTAAAAAGAACCGGGCTGGTTAAAAAAAGAACCGGGCGACCCGGTAAAATTGCTTAGCCGGGGCTCTGGAAGCCTAACACGGCGTGATCTTGTCCAAAAAGCCGCTGCTGAGCTCCAGCTGGAAGTGTAAAAAGAACCGGGCTGGTTAAAAAAAAGAACCGGGCGGCCCGTTAAAATTGCTTAGCCGGGGCTCTGGAAGCCTAACCAGGCGTGATCTTGTCCAAAAAGCCGCTCGTGAGCTCCAGCTGGAAGTGTAAAAAGAACCGGGCTGGTTAAAAAAAAGAACCGGGCGGCCAGGTAAAATTGCTTAGCCGGGGTCCTGGAAGCCTAACCCGGCGTGATATTGTCCGAAAAGCCGCTGCTGAGCTCCAGCTGGAAGTGTAAAAAGAACCGGGCTGGTTAAAAAAAAAAGAACCGGGCGGGCCGGTAAAATTGCTTAGCCGGGGCTCTGGAAGCCTAACACGGCGTGATCTTGTCCCAAAAGCCGCTCGTGAGCTCCAGCTGGAAGTGTAAAAAGAACCGGGCTGGTTCAAAAAAAGAACCGGGCGGCCCGGTAGAATTGCTTAGCCGAGGTCCTGGAAGCCTAACCCGGCGTGATCTTGCGCCAAAAGCCGCTGCTGAGCTCCAGCTGGAAGTGTAAAAAGAACCGGGCTGGTTCAAAAAAAGAACCGGGCGGCCCGGTAAAATTGCTTAGCCGGGGTCCTGGAAGCCTAACGCGGCGTGATCTTGCCCGAAAGTCGGCCTCTATACTTCCATATTAGGTACCAGGCGCTCAGAGCCAACTTGGCGAAAATTTTCTAAGTGCCCACGGCTCTGCGGGGATTGTGCGTCCGACCCGCGCCGGTTCTCCAGCCGGCCTGAAATAACGCAAAACCAGCCTCTCCCCCTGGAGCTCACAGCCAAAGGCGAAACTTTTCTAAGTGCCTACGGCTCTGCGAGCTTTTGAGTCCGCCCCGCGCCGTTAAGTCGGTCGGCCTCAAAAAGCGAAAAATCAGCCTCTCTCCCTGGAGCTCGACTCGAGTTGATCATTATACATGAAGAAATAACCAATTTCATCGTTTGGTTTATGTTTTACACGCGTTTTAAATTTTATTGCCGAAATCGCTTTTTCTCGCCGAGATAAGCACGTTTTCTGAAATGCCGCTCTCCCGTCACTCTGGTTAAAGTGTTATGAAAAAAAAGGCTGTTGGGGGCTAGGGAGTATCGAGTTGATCATTATACATGAAGAAATAACCAATTTCATCGTTTGGTTTATGTTTTACACGCGTTTTAAATTTTATTGCCGAAATCGCTTTTTCTCGCCGAGATAAGCACGTTTTCTGAAATGCCGCTCTCCCGTCACTCTGGTTAAAGTGTTATGAAAAAAAAGGCTGTTGGGGGCTAGGGAGTATCGAGTTGATCATTATACATGAAGAAATAACCAATTTCATCGTTTGGTTTATGTTTTACACGCGTTTTAAATTTTATTGCCGAAATCGCTTTTTCTCGCCGAGATAAGCACGTTTTCTGAAATGCCGCTCTCCCGTCACTCTGGTTAAAGTGTTATGAAAAAAAAGGCTGTTGGGGGCTAGGGAGTATCGAGTTGATCATTATACATGAAGAAATAACCAATTTCATCGTTTGGTTTATGTTTTACACGCGTTTTAAATTTTATTGCCGAAATCGCTTTTTCTCGCCGAGATAAGCACGTTTTCTGAAATGCCGCTCTGCCGTCACTCTGGTTAAAGTGTTATGAAAAAAAAGGCTGTTGGGGGCTAGGGAGTATCGAGTTGATCATTATACATGAAGAAATAACCAATTTCATCGTTTGGTTTATGTTTTACACGCGTTTTAAATTTTATTGCCGAAATCGCTTTTTCTCGCCAAGATAAGCACGTTTTCTGAAAGGCCGCTCTCCCGTCACTCTGGTTAAAGTGTTATGAAAAAAAAGGCTGTTGGGGGCTAGGGAGTATCGAGTTGATCATTATACATGAAGAAATAACCAATTTCATCGTTTGGTTTATGTTTTACACGCGTTTTAAATTTTATTGCCGAAATCGCTTTTTCTCGCCGAGATAAGCACGTTTTCTGAAATGCCGCTCTCCCGTCACTCTGGTTAAAGTGTTATGAAAAAAAAGGCTGTTGGGGGCTAGGGAGTATCGAGTTGATCATTATACATGAAGAAATTACCAATTTCATCGTTTGGTTTATGTTTTACACGCGTTTTAAATTTTATTGCCGAAATCGCTTTTTCTCGCCGAGATAAGCACGTTTTCTGAAATGCCGCTCTCCCGTCACTCTGGTTAAAGTGTTATGAAAAAAAAGGCTGTTGGGGGCTAGGGAGTATCGAGTTGATCATTATACATGAAGAAATAACCAATTTCATCGTTTGGTTTATGTTTTACACGCGTTTTAAATTTTATTGCCGAAATCGCTTTTTCTCGCCGAGATAAGCACGTTTTCTGAAATGCCGCTCTCCCGTCACTCTGGTTAAAGTGTTATGAAAAAAAAGGCTGTTGGGGGCTAGGGAGTATCGAGTTGATCATTATACATGAAGAAATAACCAATTTCATCGTTTGGTTTATGTTTTACACGCGTTTTAAATTTTATTGCCGAAATCGCTTTTTCTCGCCGAGATAAGCACGTTTTCTGAAATGCCGCTCTCCCGTCACTCTGGTTAAAGTGTTATGAAAAAAAAGGCTGTTGGGGGCTAGGGAGTATCGAGTTGATCATTATACATGAAGAAATAACCAATTTCATCGTTTGGTTTATGTTTTACACGCGTTTTAAATTTTATTGCCGAAATCGCTTTTTCTCGCCGAGATAAGCACGTTTTCTGAAATGCCGCTCTCCCGTCACTCTGGTTAAAGTGTTATGAAAAAAAAAGGCTGTTGGGGGCTAGGGAGTATCGAGTTGATCATTATACATGAAGAAATAACCAATTTCATCGTTTGGTTTATGTTTTACACGCGTTTTAAATTTTATTGCCGAAATCGCTTTTTCTCGCCGAGATAAGCACGTTTTCTGAAATGCCGCTCTCCCGTCACTCTGGTTAAAGTGTTATGAAAAAAAAGGCTGTTGGGGGCTAGGGAGTATCGAGTTGATCATTATACATGAAGAAATTACCAATTTCATCGTTTGGTTTATGTTTTACACGCGTTTTAAATTTTATTGCCGAAATCGCTTTTTCTCGCCGAGATAAGCACGTTTTCTGAAATGCCGCTCTCCCGTCACTCTGGTTAAAGTGTTATGAAAAAAAAGGCTGTTGGGGGCTAGGGAGTATCGAGTTGATCATTATACATGAAGAAATAACCAATTTCATCGTTTGGTTTATGTTTTACACGCTGCTGAGCTCCAGCTGGATGTGTAAAAAGAACCGGGCTGGTTAAAAAAAGAACCGGGCGACCCGGTAAAATTGCTTAGCCGGGGCTCTGGAAGCTTAACACGGCGTGATCTTGTCCAAAAAGCCGCTGCTGAGCTCCAGCTGGAAGTGTAAAAAGAACCGGGCTGGTTAAAAAAAAGAACCGGGCGACCCGGTAAAATTGCTTAGCCGGGGCTCTGGAAGCCTAACACGGCGTGATCTTGTCCAAAAAGCCGCTGCTGAGCTCCAGCTGGAAGTGTAAAAAGAACCGGGCTGGTTAAAAAAAAAGAACCGGGCGGCCCGGTAAAATTGCCTAGCCGGGGTCCTGGAAGCCTAACCCGGCGTGATACTGTGCAAAAAGCCGCTGCTGAGCTCCAGCTGGAAGTGTAAAAAGAACCGGGCTGGTTAAAAAAAGAACCGGGCGACCCGGTAAAATTGCTTAGCCGGGGCTCTGGAAGCCTAACACGGCGTGATCTTGTCCAAAAAGCCGCTGCTGAGCTCCAGCTGGAAGTGTAAAAAGAACCTGGCTGTTTAAAAAAAAGAACCGGGCGGCCCGTTAAAATTGCTTAGCCGGGGCTCTGGAAGCCTAACCAGGCGTGATCTTGTCCAAAAAGCCGCTCGTGAGCTCCAGCTGGAAGTGTAAAAAGAACCGGGCTGCTTAAAAAAAAGAACCGGGCGGCCCGGTAAAATTGCTTAGCCGGGGTCCTGGAAGCCTGACCCGGCGTGATATTGTCCAAAAAGCCGCTCGTGAGCTCCAGCTGGAAGTGTAAAAAGAACCGGGCTGGTTAAAAAAAAAAGAACCGGGCGGGCCGGTAAAATTGCTTAGCCGGGGCTCTGGAAGCCTAACACGGCGTGATCTTGTCCCAAAAGCCGCTCGTGAGCTCCAGCTGGAAGTGTAAAAAGAACCGGGCTGGTTCAAAAAAAGAACCGGGCGGCCCGGTAGAATTGCTTAGCCGAGGTCCTGGAAGCCTAACCCGGCGTGATCTTGCGCCAAAAGCCGCTGCTGAGCTCCAGCTGGAAGTGTAAAAAGAACCGGGCTGGTTCAAAAAAAGAACCGGGCGGCCCGGTAAAATTGCTTAGCCGGGGTCCTGGAAGCCTAACGCGGCGTGATCTTGCCCGAAAGTCGGCCTCTATACTTCCATATTAGGTACCAGGCGCTCAGAGCCAACTTGGCGAAAATTTTCTAAGTGCCCACGGCTCTGCGGGGATTGTGCGTCCGACCCTCGCCGGTTCTCCAGCCGGCCTGAAATAACGCAAAACCAGCCTCTCCCCCTGGAGCTCACAGCCAAAGGCAAAACTTTTCTATGTGCCTACGGCTCTGCGAGCTTTTGAGTCCGCCCCGCGCCGGTTCGTCGGTCGGCCTCAAAAAGCGAAAAATCAGCCTCTCTCCCTGGAGCTCGACTCGAGTTGATCATTATACATGAAGAAATAACCAATTTCATCGTTTGGTTTATGTTTTACACGCGTTTTAAATTTTATTGCCGAAATCGCTTTTTCTCGCCGAGATAAGCACGTTTTCTGAAATGCCGCTCTCCCGTCACTCTGGTTAAAGTGTTATGAAAAAAAAGGCTGTTGGGGGCTAGGGAGTATCGAGTTGATCATTATACATGAAGAAATAACCAATTTCATCGTTTGGTTTATGTTTTACACGCGTTTTAAATTTTATTGCCGAAATCGCTTTTTCTCGCCGAGATAAGCACGTTTTCTGAAATGCCGCTCTCCCGTCACTCTGGTTAAAGTGTTATGAAAAAAAAGGCTGTTGGGGGCTAGGGAGTATCGAGTTGATCATTATACATGAAGAAATAACCAATTTCATCGTTTGGTTTATGTTTTACACGCGTTTTAAATTTTATTGCCGAAATCGCTTTTTCTCGCCGAGATAAGCACGTTTTCTGAAATGCCGCTCTCCCGTCACTCTGGTTAAAGTGTTATGAAAAAAAAGGCTGTTGGGGGCTAGGGAGTATCGAGTTGATCATTATACATGAAGAAATAACCAATTTCATCGTTTGGTTTATGTTTTACACACGTTTTAAATTTTATTGCCGAAATCGCTTTTTCTCGCCGAGATAAGCACGTTTTCTGAAATGCCGCTCTCCCGTCACTCTGGTTAAAGTGTTATGAAAAAAAAGGCTGTTGGGGGCTAGGGAGTATCGAGTTGATCATTATACATGAAGAAATAACCAATTTCATCGTTTGGTTTATGTTTTACACGCGTTTTAAATTTTATTGCCGAAATCGCTTTTTCTCGCCGAGATAAGCACGTTTTCTGAAATGCCGCTCTCCCGTCACTCTGGTTAAAGTGTTATGAAAAAAAAGGCAGTTGGGGGCTAGGGAGTATCGAGTTGATCATTATACATGAAGAAATAACCAATTTCATCGTTTGGTTTATGTTTTACACGCGTTTTAAATTTTATTGCCGAAATCGCTTTTTCTCGCCGAGATAAGCACGTTTTCTGAAATGCCGCTCTCCCATCACTCTGGTTAAAGTGTTATGAAAAAAAAGGCTGTTGGGGGCTAGGGAGTATCGAGTTGATCATTATACATGAAGAAATAACCAATTTCATCGTTTGGTTTATGTTTTACACGCGTTTTAAATTTTATTGCCGAAATCGCTTTTTCTCGCCGAGATAAGCACGTTTTCTGAAATGCCGCTCTCCCGTCACTCTGGTTAAAGTGTTATGAAAAAAAAGGCTGTTGGGGGCTAGGGAGTATCGAGTTGATCATTATACATGAAGAAATAACCAATTTCATCGTTTGGTTTATGTTTTACACGCGTTTTAAATTTTATTGCCGAAATCGCTTTTTCTCGCCGAGATAAGCACGTTTTCTGAAATGCCGCTCTCCCGTCACTCTGGTTAAAGTGTTATGAAAAAAAAGGCTGTTGGGGGCTAGGGAGTATCGAGTTGATCATTATACATGAAGAAATAACCAATTTCATCGTTTGGTTTATGTTTTACACGCGTTTTAAATTTTATTGCCGAAATCGCTTTTTCTCGCCGAGATAAGCACGTTTTCTGAAATGCCGCTCTCCCGTCACTCTGGTTAAAGTGTTATGAAAAAAAAGGCTGTTGGGGGCTAGGGAGTATCGAGTTGATCATTATACATGAAGAAATAACCAATTTCATCGTTTGGTTTATGTTTTACACGCGTTTTAAATTTTATTGCCGAAATCGCTTTTTCTCGCCGAGATAAGCACGTTTTCTGAAATGCCGCTCTCCCGTTACTCTGGTTAAAGTGTTATGAAAAAAAAGGCTGTTGGGGGCTAGGGAGTATCGAGTTGATCATTATACATGAAGAAATAACCAATTTCATCGTTTGGTTTATGTTTTACATGCGTTTTAAATTTTATTGCCGAAATCGCTTTTTCTCGCCGAGATAAGCACGTTTTCTGAAATGCCGCTCTCCCGTCACTCTGGTTAAAGTGTTATGAAAAAAAAGGCTGTTGGGGGCTAGGGAGTATCGAGTTGATCATTATACATGAAGAAATAACCAATTTCATCGTTTGGTTTATGTTTTACACGCGTTTTAAATTTTATTACGGAAATCGCTTTTTCTCGCCGAGATAAGCACGTTTTCTGAAATGCCGCTCTCCCGTCACTCTGGTTAAAGTGTTATGAAAAAAAAGGCTGTTGGGGGCTAGGGAGTATCGAGTTGATCATTATACATGAAGAAATAACCAATTTCATCGTTTGGTTTATGTTTTACACGCGTTTTAAATTTTATTGCCGAAATCGCTTTTTCTCGCCGAGATAAGCACGTTTTCTGAAATGCCGCTCTCCCGTCACTCTGGTTAAAGTGTTATGAAAAAAAAGGCTGTTGGGGGCTAGGGAGTATCGAGTTGATCATTATACATGAAGAAATAACCAATTTCATCGTTTGGTTTATGTTTTACACGCGTTTTAAATTTTATTGCCGAAATCGCTTTTTCTCGCCGAGATAAGCACGTTTTCTGAAATGCCGCTCTCCCGTCACTCTGGTTAAAGTGTTATGAAAAAAAAGGCTGTTGGGGGCTAGGGAGTATCGAGTTGATCATTATACATGAAGAAATAACCAATTTCATCGTTTGGTTTATGTTTTACACGCGTTTTAAATTTTATTGCCGAAATCGCTTTTTCTCGCCGAGATAAGCACGTTTTCTGAAATGCCGCTCTCCCGTCACTCTGGTTAAAGTGTTATGAAAAAAAAGGCTGTTGGGGGCTAGGGAGTATCGAGTTGATCATTATACATGAAGAAATAACCAATTTCATCGTTTGGTTTATGTTTTACACGCGTTTTAAATTTTATTGCCGAAATCGCTTTTTCTCGCCGAGATAAGCACGTTTTCTGAAATGCCGCTCTCCCGTCACTCTGGTTAAAGTGTTATGAAAAAAAAGGCTGTTGGGGGCTAGGGAGTATCGAGTTGATCATTATACATGAAGAAATAACCAATTTCATCGTTTGGTTTATGTTTTACACGCGTTTTAAATTTTATTGCCGAAATCGCTTTTTCTCGCCGAGATAAGCACGTTTTCTGAAATGCCGCTCTCCCGTCACTCTGGTTAAAGTGTTATGAAAAAAAAGGCTGTTGGGGGCTAGGGAGTATCGAGTTGATCATTATACATGAAGAAATAACCAATTTCATCGTTTGGTTTATGTTTTACACGCGTTTTAAATTTTATTGCCGAAATCGCTTTTTCTCGCCGAGATAAGCACGTTTTCTGAAATGCCGCTCTCCCGTCACTCTGGTTAAAGTGTTATGAAAAAAAAGGCTGTTGGGGGCTAGGGAGTATCGAGTTGATCATTATACATGAAGAAATAACCAATTTCATCGTTTGGTTTATGTTTTACACGCGTTTTAAATTTTATTGCCGAAATCGCTTTTTCTCGCCGAGATAAGCACGTTTTCTGAAATGCCGCTCTCCCGTCACTCTGGTTAAAGTGTTATGAAAAAAAAGGCTGTTGGGGGCTAGGGAGTATCGAGTTGATCATTATACATGAAGAAATAACCAATTTCATCGTTTGGTTTATGTTTTACACGCGTTTTAAATTTTATTGCCGAAATCGCTTTTTCTCGCCGAGATAAGCACGTTTTCTGAAATGCCGCTCTCCCGTCACTCTGGTTAAAGTGTTATGAAAAAAAAGGCTGTTGGGGGCTAGGGAGTATCGAGTTGATCATTATACATGAAGAAATAACCAATTTCATCGTTTGGTTTATGTTTTACACGCGTTTTAAATTTTATTGCCGAAATCGCTTTTTCTCGCCGAGATAAGCACGTTTTCCGAAATGCCGCTCTCCCGTCACTCTGGTTAAAGTGTTATGAAAAAAAAGGCTGTTGGGGGCTAGGGAGTATCGAGTTGATCATTATACATGAAGAAATAACCAATTTCATCGTTTGGTTTATGTTTTACACGCGTTTTAAATTTTATTGCCGAAATCGCTTTTTCTCGCCGAGATAAGCACGTTTTCTGAAATGCCGCTCTCCCGTCACTCTGGTTAAAGTGTTATGAAAAAAAAGGCTGTTGGGGGCTAGGGAGTATCGAGTTGATCATTATACATGAAGAAATAACCAATTTCATCGTTTGGTTTATGTTTTACACGCGTTTTAAATTTTATTGCCGAAATCGCTTTTTCTCGCCGAGATAAGCACGTTTTCTGAAATGCCGCTCTCCCGTCACTCTGGTTAAAGTTTTATGAAAAAAAAGGCTGTTGGGGGCTAGGGAGTATCGAGTTGATCATTATACATGAAGAAATAACCAATTTCATCGTTTGGTTTATGTTTTACACGCGTTTTAAATTTTATTGCCGAAATCGCTTTTTCTCGCCGAGATAAGCACGTTTTCTGAAATGCCGCTCTCCCGTCACTCTGGTTAAAGTGTTATGAAAAAAAAGGCTGTTGGGGGCTAGGGAGTATCGAGTTGATCATTATACATGAAGAAATAACCAATTTCATCGTTTGGTTTATGTTTTACACGCGTTTTAAATTTTATTGCCGAAATCGCTTTTTCTCGCCGAGATAAGCACGTTTTCTGAAATGCCGCTCTCCCCTCACTCTGGTTAAAGTGTTATGAAAAAAAAGGCTGTTGGGGGCTAGGGAGTATCGAGTTGATCATTATACATGAAGAAATAACCAATTTCATCGTTTGGTTTATGTTTTACACGCGTTTTAAGTTTTATTGCCGAAATCGCTTTCTCGCCGAGATAAGCACGTTTTCTGAAATGCCGCTCTCCCGTCACTCTGGTTAAAGTGTTATGAAAAAAAAGGCTGTTGGGGGCTAGGGAGTATCGAGTTGATCATTATACATGAAGAAATAACCAATTTCATCGTTTGGTTTATGTTTTACACGCGTTTTAAATTTTATTGCCGAAATCGCTTTTTCTCGCCGAGATAAGCACGTTTTCTGAAATGCCGCTCTCCCGTCACTCTGGTTAAAGTGTTATGAAAAAAAAGGCTGTTGGGGGCTAGGGAGTATCGAGTTGATCATTATACATGAAGAAATAACCAATTTCATCGTTTGGTTTATGTTTTACACGCGTTTTAAATTTTATTGCCGAAATCGCTTTTTCTCGCCGAGATAAGCACGTTTTCTGAAATGCCGCTCTCCCGTCACTCTGGTTAAAGTGTTATGAAAAAAAAGGCTGTTGGGGGCTAGGGAGTATCGAGTTGATCATTATACATGAAGAAATAACCAATTTCATCGTTTGGTTTATGTTTTACACGCGTTTTAAATTTTATTGCCGAAATCGCTTTTTCTCGCCGAGATAAGCACGTTTTCTGAAATGCCGCTCTCCCGTCACTCTGGTTAAAGTGTTATGAAAAAAAAGGCAGTTGGGGGCTAGGGAGTATCGAGTTGATCATTATACATGAAGAAATAACCAATTTCATCGTTTGGTTTATGTTTTACACTCGTTTTAAATTTTATTGCCGAAATCGCTTTTTCTCGCCGAGATAAGCACGTTTTCTGAAATGCCGCTCTCCCATCACTCTGGTTAAAGTGTTATGAAAAAAAAGGCTGTTGGGGGCTAGGGAGTATCGAGTTGATCATTATACATGAAGAAATAACCAATTTCATCGTTTGGTTTATGTTTTACACGCGTTTTAAATTTTATTGCCGAAATCGCTTTTTCTCGCCGAGATAAGCACGTTTTCTGAAATGCCGCTCTCCCGTCACTCTGGTTAAAGTGTTATGAAAAAAAAAGGCTGTTGGGGGCTAGGGAGTATCGAGTTGATCATTATACATGAAGAAATAACCAATTTCATCGTTTGGTTTATGTTTTACACGCGTTTTAAATTTTATTGCCGAAATCGCTTTTTCTCGCCGAGATAAGCACGTTTTCTGAAATGCCGCTCTCCCGTCACTCTGGTTAAAGTGTTATGAAAAAAAAGGCTGTTGGGGGCTAGGGAGTATCGAGTTGATCATTATACATGAAGAAATAACCAATTTCATCGTTTGGTTTATGTTTTACACGCGTTTTAAATTTTATTGCCGAAATCGCTTTTTCTCGCCGAGATAAGCACGTTTTCTGAAATGCCGCTCTCCCGTCACTCTGGTTAAAGTGTTATGAAAAAATAGGCTGTTGGGGGCTAGGGAGTATCGAGTTGATCATTATACATGAAGAAATAACCAATTTCATCGTTTGGTTTATGTTTTACACGCGTTTTAAATTTTATTGCCGAAATCGCTTTTTCTCGCCGAGATAAGCACGTTTTCTGAAATGCCGCTCTCCCGTTACTCTGGTTAAAGTGTTATGAAAAAAAAGGCTGTTGGGGGCTAGGGAGTATCGAGTTGATCATTATACATGAAGAAATAACCAATTTCATCGTTTGGTTTATGTTTTACACGCGTTTTAAATTTTATTGCCGAAATCGCTTTTTCTCGCCGAGATAAGCACGTTTTCTGAAATGCCGCTCTCCCGTCACTCTGGTTAAAGTGTTATGAAAAAAAAGGCTGTTGGGGGCTAGGGAGTATCGAGTTGATCATTATACATGAAGAAATAACCAATTTCATCGTTTGGTTTATGTTTTACACGCGTTTTAAATTTTATTACGGAAATCGCTTTTTCTCGCCGAGATAAGCACGTTTTCTGAAATGCCGCTCTCCCGTCACTCTGGTTAAAGTGTTATGAAAAAAAAAGACTGTTGGGGGCTAGGGAGTATCGAGTTGATCATTATACATGAAGAAATAACCAATTTCATCGTTTGGTTTATGTTTTACACGCGTTTTAAATTTTATTGCCGAAATCGCTTTTTCTCGCCGAGATAAGCACGTTTTCTGAAATGCCGCTCTCCCGTCACTCTGGTTAAAGTGTTATGAAAAAAAAGGCAGTTGGGGGCTAGGGAGTATCGAGTTGATCATTATACATGAAGAAATAACCAATTTCATCGTTTGGTTTATGTTTTACACGCGTTTTAAATTTTATTGCCGAAATCGCTTTTTCTCGCCGAGATAAGCACGTTTTCTGAAATGCCGCTCTCCCATCACTCTGGTTAAAGTGTTATGAAAAAAAAGGCTGTTGGGGGCTAGGGAGTATCGAGTTGATCATTATACATGAAGAAATAACCAATTTCATCGTTTGGTTTATGTTTTACACGCGTTTTAAATTTTATTGCCGAAATCGCTTTTTCTCGCCGAGATAAGCACGTTTTCTGAAATGCCGCTCTCCCGTCACTCTGGTTAAAGTGTTGTGAAAAAAAAGGCTGTTGGGGGCTAGGGAGTATCGAGTTGATCATTATACATGAAGAAATAACCAATTTCATCGTTTGGTTTATGTTTTACACGCGTTTTAAATTTTATTGCCGAAATCGCTTTTTCTCGCCGAGATAAGCACGTTTTCTGAAATGCCGCTCTCCCGTCACTCTGGTTAAAGTGTTATGAAAAAAAAGGCTGTTGGGGGCTAGGGAGTATCGAGTTGATCATTATACATGAAGAAATAACCAATTTCATCGTTTGGTTTATGTTTTACACGCGTTTTAAATTTTATTGCCGAAATCGCTTTTTCTCGCCGAGATAAGCACGTTTTCTGAAATGCCGCTCTCCCGTCACTCTGGTTAAAGTGTTATGAAAAAAAAGGCTGTTGGGGGCTAGGGAGTATCGAGTTGATCATTATACATGAAGAAATAACCAATTTCATCGTTTGGTTTATGTTTTACACGCGTTTTAAATTTTATTGCCGAAATCGCTTTTTCTCGCCGAGATAAGCACGTTTTCTGAAATGCCGCTCTCCCGTCACTCTGGTTAAAGTGTTGTGAAAAAAAAGGCTGTTGGGGGCTAGGGAGTATCGAGTTGATCATTATACATGAAGAAATAACCAATTTCATCGTTTGGTTTATGTTTTACACGCGTTTTAAATTTTATTGCCGAAATCGCTTTTTCTCGCCGAGATAAGCACGTTTTCTGAAATGCCGCTCTCCCGTCACTCTGGTTAAAGTGTTATGAAAAAAAAGGCTGTTGGGGGCTAGGGAGTATCGAGTTGATCATTATACATGAAGAAATAACCAATTTCATCGTTTGGTTTATGTTTTACACGCGTTTTAAATTTTATTGCCGAAATCGCTTTTTCTCGCCGAGATAAGCACGTTTTCTGAAATGCCGCTCTCCCGTCACTCTGGTTAAAGTGTTATGAAAAAAAAGGCTGTTGGGGGCTAGGGAGTATCGAGTTGATCATTATACATGAAGAAATAACCAATTTCCTCGTTTGGTTTATGTTTTACACGCGTTTTAAATTTTATTGCCGAAATCGCTTTTTCTCGCCGAGATAAGCACGTTTTCTGAAATGCCGCTCTCCCGTCACTCTGGTTAAAGTGTTATGAAAAAAAAGGCTGTTGGGGGCTAGGGAGTATCGAGTTGATCATTATACATGAAGAAATAACCAATTTCATCGTTTGGTTTATGTTTTACACGCGTTTTAAATTTTATTGCCGAAATCGCTTTTTCTCGCCGAGATAAGCACGTTTTCTGAAATGCCGCTCTCCCGTCACTCTGGTTAAAGTGTTATGAACAAAAAGGCTGTTGGGGGCTAGGGAGTATCGAGTTGATCATTATACATGAAGAAATTACCAGTTTCATCGTTTGGTTTATGTTTTACACGCGTTTTAAATTTTATTGCCGAAATCGCTTTTTCTCGCCGAGATAAGCACGTTTTCTGAAATGCCGCTCTCCCGTCACTCTGGTTAAAGTGTTATGAAAAAAAAGGCTGTTGGGGGCTAGGGAGTATCGAGTTGATCATTATACATGAAGAAATAACCAATTTCATCGTTTGGTTTATGTTTTACACGCGTTTTAAATTTTATTGCCGAAATCGCTTTTTCTCGCCGAGATAAGCACGTTTTCTGAAATGCCGCTCTCCCGTCACTCTGGTTAAAGTGTTATGAAAAAAAAGGCTGTTGGGGGCTAGGGAGTATCGAGTTGATCATTATACATGAAGAAATAACCAATTTCATCGTTTGGTTTATGTTTTACACGCGTTTTAAATTTTATTGCCGAAATCGCTTTTTCTCGCCGAGATAAGCACGTTTTCTGAAATGCCGCTCTCCCGTCACTCTGGTTAAAGTGTTATGAAAAAAAAGGCTGTTGGGGGCTAGGGAGTATCGAGTTGATCATTATACATGAAGAAATAACCAATTTCATCGTTTGGTTTATGTTTTACACGCGTTTTAAATTTTATTGCCGAAATCGCTTTTTCTCGCCGAGATAAGCACGTTTTCTGAAATGCCGCTCCCCCGTCACTCTGGTTAAAGTGTTATGAAAAAAAAGGCTGTTGGGGGCTAGGGAGTATCGAGTTGATCATTATACATGAAGAAATAACCAATTTCATCGTTTGGTTTATGTTTTACACGCGTTTTAAATTTTATTGCCGAAATCGCTTTTTCTCGCCGAGATAAGCACGTTTTCTGAAATGCCGCTCTCCCGTCACTCTGGTTAAAGTGTTATGAAAAAAAAGGCTGTTGGGGGCTAGGGAGTATCGAGTTGATCATTATACATGAAGAAATAACCAATTTCATCGTTTGGTTTATGTTTTACACGCGTTTTAAATTTTATTGCCGAAATCGCTTTTTCTCGCCGAGATAAGCACGTTTTCTGAAATGCCGCTCTCCCGTCACTCTGGTTAAAGTGTTATGAAAAAAAAGGCTGTTGGGGGCTAGGGAGTATCGAGTTAATCATTATACATGAAGAAATAACCAATTTCATCGTTTGGTTTATGTTTTACACGCGTTTTAAATTTTATTGCCGAAATCGCTTTTTCTCGCCGAGATAAGCACGTTTTCTGAAATGCCGCTCTCCCGTCACTCTGGTTAAAGTGTTATGAAAAAAAAGGCTGTTGGGGGCTAGGGAGTATCGAGTTGATCATTATACATGAAGAAATAACCAATTTCATCGTTTGGTTTATGTTTTACACGCGTTTTAAATTTTATTGCCGAAATCGCTTTTTCTCGCCGAGATAAGCACGTTTTCTGAAATGCCGCTCTCCCGTCACTCTGGTTAAAGTGTTATGAAAAAAAAGGCTGTTGGGGGCTAGGGAGTATCGAGTTGATCATTATACATGAAGAAATAACCAATTTCATCGTTTGGTTTATGTTTTACACGCGTTTTAAATTTTATTGCCGAAATCGCTTTTTCTCGCCGAGATAAGCACGTTTTCTGAAATGCCGCTCTCCCGTCACTCTGGTTAAAGTGTTATGAAAAAAAAGGCTGTTGAGGGCTAGGGAGTATCGAGTTGATCATTATACATGAAGAAATAACCAATTTCATCGTTTGGTTTATGTTTTACACGCGTTTTAAATTTTATTGCCGAAATCGCTTTTTCTCGCCAAGATAAGCACGTTTTCTGAAATGCCACTCTCCCGTCACTCTGGTTAAAGTGTTATGAAAAAAAAGGCTGTTGGGGGCTAGGGAGTATCGAGTTGATCATTATACATGAAGAAATAACCAATTTCATCGTTTGGTTTATGTTTTACACGCGTTTTAAATTTTATTGCCGAAATCGCTTTTTCTCGCCGAGATAAGCACGTTTTCTGAAATGCCGCTCTCCCGTCACTCTGGTTAAAGTGTTATGAAAAAAAAGGCTGTTGGGGGCTAGGGAGTATCGAGTTGATCATTATACATGAAGAAATAACCAATTTCAACGTTTGGTTTATGTTTTACACGCGTTTTAAATTTTATTGCCGAAATCGCTTTTTCTCGCCGAGATAAGCACGTTTTCTGAAATGCCGCTCTCCCGTCACTCTGGTTAAAGTGTTATGAAAAAAAAGGCTGTTGGGGGCTAGGGAGTATCGAGTTGATCATTATACATGAAGAAATAACCAATTTCATCGTTTGGTTTATGTTTTACACGCGTTTTAAATTTTATTGCCGAAATCGCTTTTTCTCGCCGAGATAAGCACGTTTTCTGAAATGCCGCTCTCCCGTCACTCTGGTTAAAGTGTTATGAAAAAAAAGGCTGTTGGGGGCTAGGGAGTATCGAGTTGATCATTATACATGAAGAAATAACCAATTTCATCGTTTGGTTTATGTTTTACACGCGTTTTAAATTTTATTGCCGAACGCTTTTTCTCGCCGAGATAAGCACGTTTTCTGAAATGCCGCTCTCCCGTCACTCTGGTTAAAGTGTTATGAAAAAAAAGGCAGTTGGGGGCTAGGGAGTATCGAGTTGATCATTATACATGAAGAAATAACCAATTTCATCGTTTGGTTTATGTTTTACACGCGTTTTAAATTTTATTGCCGAAATCGCTTTTTCTCGCCGAGATAAGCACGTTTTCTGAAATGCCGCTCTCCCGTCACTCTGGTTAAAGTGTTATGAAAAAAAAGGCTGTTGGGGGCTAGGGAGTATCGAGTTGATCATTATACATGAAGAAATAACCAATTTCATCGTTTGGTTTATGTTTTACACGCGTTTTAAATTTTATTGCCGAAATCGCTTTTTCTCGCCGAGATAAGCACGTTTTCTGAAATGCCGCTCTCCCGTCACTCTGGTTAAAGTGTTATGAAAAAAAAGGCTGTTGGGGGCTAGGGAGTATCGAGTTGATCATTATACATGAAGAAATAACCAATTTCATCGTTTGGTTTATGTTTTACACGCGTTTTAAATTTTATTGCCGAAATCGCTTTTTCTCGCCGAGATAAGCACGTTTTCTGAAATGCCGCTCTCCCGTCACTCTGGTTAAAGTGTTATGAAAAAAAAGGCAGTTGGGGGCTAGGGAGTATCGAGTTGATCATTATACATGAAGAAATAACCAATTTCATCGTTTGGTTTATGTTTTACACGCGTTTTAAATGTTATTGCCGAAATCGCTTTTTCTCGCCGAGATAAGCACGTTTTCTGAAATGCCGCTCTCCCATCACTCTGGTTAAAGTGTTATGAAAAAAAAGGCTGTTGGGGGCTAGGGAGTATCGAGTTGATCATTATATATGAAGAAATAACCAATTTCATCGTTTGGTTTATGTTTTACACGCGTTTTAAATTTTATTGCCGAGATCGCTTTTTCTCGCCGAGATAAGCACGTTTTCTGAAATGCCGCTCTCCCGTCACTCTGGTTAAAGTGTTATGAAAAAAAGGCTGTTGGGGGCTAGGGAGTATCGAGTTGATCATTATACATGAAGAAATAACCAATTTCATCGTTTGGTTTATGTTTTACACGCGTTTTAAATTTTATTGCCGAAATCGCTTTTTCTCGCCGAGATAAGCACGTTTTCTGAAATGCCGCTCTCCCGTCACTCTGGTTAAAGTGTTATGAAAAAAAAGGCTGTTGGGGGCTAGGGAGTATCGAGTTGATCATTATACATGAAGAAATAACCAATTTCATCGTTTGGTTTATGTTTTACACGCGTTTTAAATTTTATTGCCGAAATCGCTTTTTCTCGCCGAGATAAGCACGTTTTCTGAAATGCCGCTCTCCCGTCACTCTGGTTAAAGTGTTATGAAAAAAAAGGCTGTTGGGGGCTAGGGAGTATCGAGTTGATCATTATACATGAAGAAATAACCAATTTCATCGTTTGGTTTATGTTTTACACGCGTTTTAAATTTTATTGCCGAAATCGCTTTTTCTCGCCGAGATAAGCACGTTTTCTGAAATGCCGCTCTCCCGTCACTCTGGTTAAAGTGTTATGAAAAAAAAGGCTGTTGGGGGCTAGGGAGTATCGAGTTGATCATTATACATGAAGAAATAACCAATTTCATCGTTTGGTTTATGTTTTACACGCGTTTTAAATTTTATTGCCGAAATCGCTTTTTCTCGCCGAGATAAGCACGTTTTCTGAAATGCCGCTCTCCCATCACTCTGGTTAAAGTGTTATGAAAAAAAAGGCTGTTGG
Organism: Syngnathus leptorhynchus; assembly: GCF_054491065.1. NCBI lineage: Eukaryota > Metazoa > Chordata > Actinopteri > Syngnathiformes > Syngnathidae > Syngnathus > Syngnathus leptorhynchus. The sequence continues at coordinate 7,275 of NW_028232421.1, read as the reverse complement.
GGGCTAGGGAGTATCGAGTTGATCATTATACATGAAGAAATAACCAATTTCATCGTTTGGTTTATGTTTTACACGCGTTTTAAATTTTATTGCCGAGATCGCTTTTTCTCGCCGAGATAAGCACGTTTTCTGAAATGCCGCTCTCCCGTCACTCTGGTTAAAGTGTTATGAAAAAAAAGGCTGTTGGGGGCTAGGGAGTATCGAGTTGATCATTATACATGAAGAAATAACCAATTTCATCGTTTGGTTTATGTTTTACACGCGTTTTAAATTTTATTGCCGAAATCGCTTTTTCTCGCCGAGATAAGCACGTTTTCTGAAATGCCGCTCTCCCGTCACTCTGGTTAAAGTGTTATGAAAAAAAAGGCTGTTGGGGGCTAGGGAGTATCGAGTTGATCATTATACATGAAGAAATAACCAATTTCATCGTTTGGTTTATGTTTTACACGCGTTTTAAATTTTATTGCCGAAATCGCTTTTTCTCGCCGAGATAAGCACGTTTTCTGAAATGCCGCTCTCCCGTCACTCTGGTTAAAGTGTTATGAAAAAAAAGGCTGTCGGGGGCTAGGGAGTATCGAGTTGATCATTATACATGAAGAAATAACCAATTTCATCGTTTGGTTTATGTTTTACACGCGTTTTAAATTTTATTGCCGAAATCGCTTTTTCTCGCCGAGATAAGCACGTTTTCTGAAATGCCGCTCTCCCGTCACTCTGGTTAAAGTGTTATGAAAAAAAAGGCTGTTGGGGGCTAGGGAGTATCGAGTTGATCATTATACATGAAGAAATTACCAATTTCATCGTTTGGTTTATGTTTTACACGCGTTTTAAATTTTATTGCCGAAATCGCTTTTTCTCGCCGAGATAAGCACGTTTTCTGAAATGCCGCTCTCCCGTCACTCTGGTTAAAGTGTTATGAAAAAAAAGGCTGTTGGGGGCTAGGGAGTATCGAGTTGATCATTATACATGAAGAAATAACCAATTTCATCGTTTGGTTTATGTTTTACACGCGTTTTAAATTTTATTGCCGAAATCGCTTTTTCTCGCCGAGATAAGCACGTTTTCTGAAATGCCGCTCTCCCGTCACTCTGGTTAAAGTGTTATGAAAAAAAAGGCTGTTGGGGGCTAGGGAGTATCGAGTTGATCATTATACATGAAGAAATAACCAATTTCATCGTTTGGTTTATGTTTTACACGCGTTTTAAATTTTATTGCCGAAATCGCTTTTTCTCGCCGAGATAAGCACGTTTTCTGAAATGCCGCTCTCCCGTCACTCTGGTTAAAGTGTTATGAAAAAAAAGGCTGTTGGGGGCTAGGGAGTATCGAGTTGATCATTATACATGAAGAAATAACCAATTTCATCGTTTGGTTTATGTTTTACACGCTGCTGAGCTCCAGCTGGATGTGTAAAAAGAACCGGGCTGGTTAAAAAAAGAACCGGGCGACCCGGTAAAATTGCTTAGCCGGGGCTCTGGAAGCTTAACACGGCGTGATCTTGTCCAAAAAGCCGCTGCTGAGCTCCAGCTGGAAGTGTAAAAAGAACCGGGCTGGTTAAAAAAAAGAACCGGGCGACCCGGTAAAATTGCTTAGCCGGGGCTCTGGAAGCCTAACACGGCGTGATCTTGTCGAAAAAGCCGCTGCTGAGCTCCAGCTGGAAGTGTAAAAAGAACCGGGCTGGTTAAAAAAAAGAACCGGGCGGCCCGGTAAAATTGCCTAGCCGGGGTCCTGGAAGCCTAACCCGGCGTGATACTGTGCAAAAAGCCGCTGCTGAGCTCCAGCTGGAAGTGTAAAAAGAACCGGGCTGGTTAAAAAAAGAACCGGGCGACCCGGTAAAATTGCTTAGCCGGGGCTCTGGAAGCCTAACACGGCGTGATCTTGTCCAAAAAGCCGCTGCTGAGCTCCAGCTGGAAGTGTAAAAAGAACCGGGCTGGTTAAAAAAAAGAACCGGGCGGCCCGTTAAAATTGCTTAGCCGGGGCTCTGGAAGCCTAACCAGGCGTGATCTTGTCCAAAAAGCCGCTCGTGAGCTCCAGCTGGAAGTGTAAAAAGAACCGGGCTGGTTAAAAAAAAAGAACCGGGCGGCCCGGTAAAATTGCTTAGCCGGGGCTCTGGAAGCCTAACACGGCGTGATCTTGTCCCAAAAGCCGCTCGTGAGCTCCAGCTGGAAGTGTAAAAAGAACCGGGCTGGTTCAAAAAAAGAACCGGGCGGCCCGGTAGAATTGCTTAGAAGAGGTCCTGGAAGCCTAACCCGGCGTGATCTTGCGCCAAAAGCCGCTGCTGAGCTCCAGCTGGAAGTGTAAAAAGAACCGGGCTGGTTCAAAAAAAGAACCGGGCGGCCCGGTAAAATTGCTTAGCCGGGGTCCTGGAAGCCTAACGCGGCGTGATCTTGCCCGAAAGTTGGCCTCTATACTTCCATATTAGGTACCAGGCGCTCAGAGCCAACTTGGCGAAAATTTTCTAAGTGCCCACGGCTCTGCGGGGATTGTGCGTCCGACCCGCGCCGGTTCTCCAGCCGGCCTGAAATAACGCAAAACCAGCCTCTCCCCCTGGAGCTCACAGCCAAAGGCGAAACTTTTCTATGTGCCTACGGCTCTGCGAGCTTTTGAGTCCGCCCCGCGCCATTTCGTCGGTCGGCCTCAAAAAGCGAAAAATAAGCCTCTCTCCCTGGAGCTCGACTCGAGTTGATCATTATACATGAAGAAATAACCAATTTCATCGTTTGGTTTATGTTTTACACGCGTTTTAAATTTTATTGCCGAAATCGCTTTTTCTCGCCGAGATAAGCACGTTTTCTGAAATGCCGCTCTCCCGTCACTCTGGTTAAAGTGTTATGGAAAAAAAAGGCTGTTGGGGGCTAGGGAGTATCGAGTTGATCATTATACATGAAGAAATAACCAATTTCATCGTTTGGTTTATGTTTTACACGCGTTTTAAATTTTATTGCCGAAATCGCTTTTTCTCGCCGAGATAAGCACGTTTTCTGAAATGCCGCTCTCCCGTCACTCTGGTTAAAGTGTTATGAAAAAAAAGGCTGTTGGGGGCTAGGGAGTATCGAGTTGATCATTATACATGAAGAAATAACCAATTTCATCGTTTGGTTTATGTTTTACACGCGTTTTAAATTTTATTGCCGAAATCGCTTTTTCTCGCCGAGATAAGCACGTTTTCTGAAATGCCGCTCTCCCGTCACTCTGGTTAAAGTGTTATGAAAAAAAAGGCTGTTGGGGGCTAGGGAGTATCGAGTTGATCATTATACATGAAGAAATAACCAATTTCATCGTTTGGTTTATGTTTTACACGCGTTTTAAATTTTATTGCCGAAATCGCTTTTTCTCGCCGAGATAAGCACGTTTTCTGAAATGCCGCTCTCCCGTCACTCTGGTTAAAGTGTTATGAAAAAAAAGGCTGTTGGGGGCTAGGGAGTATCGAGTTGATCATTATACATGAAGAAATAACCAATTTCATCGTTTGGTTTATGTTTTACACGCGTTTTAAATTTTATTGCCGAAATCGCTTTTTCTCGCCGAGATAAGCACGTTTTCTGAAATGCCGCTCTCCCGTCACTCTGGTTAAAGTGTTATGAAAAAAAAGGCTGTTGGGGGCTAGGGAGTATCGAGTTGATCATTATACATGAAGAAATAACCAATTTCATCGTTTGGTTTATGTTTTACACGCGTTTTAAATTTTATTGCCGAAATCGCTTTTTCTCGCCGAGATAAGCACGTTTTCTGAAATGCCGCTCTCCCGTCACTCTGGTTAAAGTGTTATGAAAAAAAAGGCTGTCGGGGGCTAGGGAGTATCGAGTTGATCATTATACATGAAGAAATAACCAATTTCATCGTTTGGTTTATGTTTTACACGCGTTTTAAATTTTATTGCCGAAATCGCTTTTTCTCGCCGAGATAAGCACGTTTTCTGAAATGCCGCTCTCCCGTCACTCTGGTTAAAGTGTTATGAAAAAAAAGGCTGTTGGGGGCTAGGGAGTATCGAGTTGATCATTATACATGAAGAAATTACCAATTTCATCGTTTGGTTTATGTTTTACACGCGTTTTAAATTTTATTGCCGAAATCGCTTTTTCTCGCCGAGATAAGCACGTTTTCTGAAATGCCGCTCTCCCGTCACTCTGGTTAAAGTGTTATGAAAAAAAAGGCTGTTGGGGGCTAGGGAGTATCGAGTTGATCATTATACATGAAGAAATAACCAATTTCATCGTTTGGTTTATGTTTTACACGCGTTTTAAATTTTATTGCCGAAATCGCTTTTTCTCGCCGAGATAAGCACGTTTTCTGAAATGCCGCTCTCCCGTCACTCTGGTTAAAGTGTTATGAAAAAAAAGGCTGTTGGGGGCTAGGGAGTATCGAGTTGATCATTATACATGAAGAAATAACCAATTTCATCGTTTGGTTTATGTTTTACACGCGTTTTAAATTTTATTGCCGAAATCGCTTTTTCTCGCCGAGATAAGCACGTTTTCTGAAATGCCGCTCTCCCGTCACTCTGGTTAAAGTGTTATGAAAAAAAAGGCTGTTGGGGGCTAGGGAGTATCGAGTTGATCATTATACATGAAGAAATAACCAATTTCATCGTTTGGTTTATGTTTTACACGCGTTTTAAATTTTATTGCCGAAATCGCTTTTTCTCGCCGAGATAAGCACGTTTTCTGAAATGCCGCTCTCCCGTCACTCTGGTTAAAGTGTTATGAAAAAAAAGGCTGTTGGGGGCTAGGGAGTATCGAGTTGATCATTATACATGAAGAAATAACCAATTTCATCGTTTGGTTTATGTTTTACACGCGTTTTAAATTTTATTGCCGAAATCGCTTTTTCTCGCCGAGATAAGCACGTTTTCTGAAATGCCGCTCTCCCGTCACTCTGGTTAAAGTGTTATGAAAAAAAAGGCTGTTGGGGGCTAGGGAGTATCGAGTTGATCATTATACATGAAGAAATAACCAATTTCATCGTTTGGTTTATGTTTTACACGCTGCTGAGCTCCAGCTGGATGTGTAAAAAGAACCGGGCTGGTTAAAAAAAGAACCGGGCGACCCGGTAAAATTGCTTAGCCGGGGCTCTGGAAGCCTAACACGGCGTGATCTTGTCCAAAAAGCAGCTGCTGAGCTACAGCTGGAAGTGTAAAAAGAACCGGGCTGGTTAAAAAAAAGAACCGGGCGACCCGGTAAAATTGCTTAGCCGGGGCTCTGGAAGCCTAACACGGCGTGATCTTTTCCAAAAAGCCGCTGCTGAGCTCCAGCTGGAAGTGTAAAAAGAACCGGGCTGGTTAAAAAAAAGAACCGGGCGGCCCGGTAAAATTGCCTAGCCGGGGTCCTGGAAGCCTAACCCGGCGTGATACTGTGCAAAAAGGTGCTGCTGAGCTCCAGCTGGAAGTGTAAAAAGAACCGGGCTGGTTAAAAAAAGAACCGGGCGACCCGGTAAAATTGCTTAGCCGGGGCTCTGGAAGCCTAACACGGCGTGATCTTGTCCAAAAAGCCGCTGCTGAGCTCCAGCTGGAAGTGTAAAAAGAACCGGGCTGGTTAAAAAAAAGAACCGGGCGGCCCGTTAAAATTGCTTAGCCGGGGCTCTGGAAGCCTAACCAGGCGTGATCTTGTCCAAAAAGCCGCTCGTGAGCTCCAGCTGGAAGTGTAAAAAGAACCGGGCTGGTTAAAAAAAAGAACCGGGCGGCCAGGTAAAATTGCTTAGCCGGGGTCCTGGAAGCCTAACCCGGCGTGATATTGTCCGAAAAGCCGCTGCTGAGCTCCAGCTGGAAGTGTAAAAAGAACCGGGCTGGTTAAAAAAAAAAGAACCGGGCGGGCCGGTAAAATTGCTTAGCCGGGGCTCTGGAAGCCTAACACGGCGTGATCTTGTCCCAAAAGCCGCTCGTGAGCTCCAGCTGGAAGTGTAAAAAGAACCGGGCTGGTTCAAAAAAAGAACCGGGCGGCCCGGTAGAATTGCTTAGCCGAGGTCCTGGAAGCCTAACCCGGCGTGATCTTGCGCCAAAAGCCGCTGCTGAGCTCCAGCTGGAAGTGTAAAAAGAACCGGGCTGGTTCAAAAAAAGAACCGGGCGGCCCGGTAAAATTGCTTAGCCGGGGTCCTGGAAGCCTAACGCGGCGTGATCTTGCCCGAAAGTCGGCCTCTATACTTCCATATTAGGTACCAGGCGCTCAGAGCCAACTTGGCGAAAATTTTCTAAGTGCCCACGGCTCTGCGGGGATTGTGCGTCCGACCCGCGCCGGTTCTCCAGCCGGCCTGAAATAACGCAAAACCAGCCTCTCCCCCTGGAGCTCACAGCCAAAGGCGAAACTTTTCTAAGTGCCTACGGCTCTGCGAGCTTTTGAGTCCGCCCCGCGCCGTTAAGTCGGTCGGCCTCAAAAAGCGAAAAATCAGCCTCTCTCCCTGGAGCTCGACTCGAGTTGATCATTATACATGAAGAAATAACCAATTTCATCGTTTGGTTTATGTTTTACACGCGTTTTAAATTTTATTGCCGAAATCGCTTTTTCTCGCCGAGATAAGCACGTTTTCTGAAATGCCGCTCTCCCGTCACTCTGGTTAAAGTGTTATGAAAAAAAAGGCTGTTGGGGGCTAGGGAGTATCGAGTTGATCATTATACATGAAGAAATAACCAATTTCATCGTTTGGTTTATGTTTTACACGCGTTTTAAATTTTATTGCCGAAATCGCTTTTTCTCGCCGAGATAAGCACGTTTTCTGAAATGCCGCTCTCCCGTCACTCTGGTTAAAGTGTTATGAAAAAAAAGGCTGTTGGGGGCTAGGGAGTATCGAGTTGATCATTATACATGAAGAAATAACCAATTTCATCGTTTGGTTTATGTTTTACACGCGTTTTAAATTTTATTGCCGAAATCGCTTTTTCTCGCCGAGATAAGCACGTTTTCTGAAATGCCGCTCTCCCGTCACTCTGGTTAAAGTGTTATGAAAAAAAAGGCTGTTGGGGGCTAGGGAGTATCGAGTTGATCATTATACATGAAGAAATAACCAATTTCATCGTTTGGTTTATGTTTTACACGCGTTTTAAATTTTATTGCCGAAATCGCTTTTTCTCGCCGAGATAAGCACGTTTTCTGAAATGCCGCTCTGCCGTCACTCTGGTTAAAGTGTTATGAAAAAAAAGGCTGTTGGGGGCTAGGGAGTATCGAGTTGATCATTATACATGAAGAAATAACCAATTTCATCGTTTGGTTTATGTTTTACACGCGTTTTAAATTTTATTGCCGAAATCGCTTTTTCTCGCCAAGATAAGCACGTTTTCTGAAAGGCCGC
>NW_028232420.1:32500-36740 GCF_054491065.1 Syngnathus leptorhynchus | reverse complement strand
GCCTATGGAAGTGTGGAGCCTCCAGCACCTCCCTGCCTATGGGAAGTGTGGAGCTCCAGCACACTCCCTGCCTATGGAAGTGTGGAGCTCCAGCACCCTCCCTGCCTATGGAAGTGTGGAGCTCCAGCACCCTCCCTGCCTATGGAAGTGTGGAGCTCCAGCACCCTCCCTGCCTATGGAAGTGTGGAGCTCCAGCACCCTCCCTGCCTATGGAAGTGTGGAGCTCCAGCACCCTCCCTGCCTATGGAAGTGTGGAGCTCCAGCACCCTCCCTGCCTATGGAAGTGTGGAGCTCCAGCACCCTCCCTGCCTATGGAAGTGTGGAGCTCCAGCACCCTCCCTGCCTATGGAAGTGTGGAGCTCCAGCACCCTCCCTGCCTATGGAAGTGTGGAGCTCCAGCACCCTCCCTGCCTATGGAAGTGTGGAGCTCCAGCACCCTCCCTGCCTATGGAAGTGTGGAGCTCCAGCACCCTCCCTGCCTATGGAAGTGTGGAGCTCCAGCACCCTCCCTGCCTATGGAAGTGTGGAGCTCCAGCACCCTCCCTGCCTATGGAAGTGTGGAGCTCCAGCACCCTCCCTGCCTATGGAAGTGTGGAGCTCCAGCACCCTCCCTGCCTATGGAAGTGTGGAGCTCCAGCACCCTCCCTGCCTATGGAAGTGTGGAGCTCCAGCACCCTCCCTGCCTATGGAAGTGTGGAGCTCCAGCACCCTCCCTGCCTATGGAAGTGTGGAGCTCCAGCACCCTCCGGTGCCTATGGAAGTGTGGAGCTCCAGCACCCTCCCTGCCTATGGAAGTGTGGCGCTCCAGCACCCTCCGTGCCTGGAGCTATGGAAGTATGGAGCTCCAGCACCCTCCGTGCCTATGGAAGTGTGGAGCTCCAGCACCCTCCGTGCCTGGAGCTATGGAAGTGTGGAGCTCCAGCACCCTCCGTGCCTAGGGAAGTGTGGAGCTCCAGCACCCTCCGTGCCTATGGAAGAGCCACCTCCGCGGGCATGCTGCTCAACCACGCCGGCCCAGAGTTCCAGCCGCTCGGCTACACTCTCTCACAAGCCCCGCCTGGAGCTCCCCAGCCCGCCCCTGGTACCTCAACTACCGAGGCCAGCCGCTCGACCAGGCCGGCCCAGAGTTCCAGCCGCTCGGATAAGCTCTGTCACTCTCCCGCTAAGCAGCCACCGGTAACGGGGAAATGTCGCCGCCTTGTGGACACGCCGTTGTAAATGAATGGGCTTTCGCACTTAGTGCAATTTTCGCCAGCTCCGTGGCTGCAAGTATGGAGCTATGGAGCTATGGAGCCACCAGACAGGCTGGAGCTCTGGAGCTATGGAAGTATGGAGCTCTGGAGCTATGGAGCTATGGAGCTATGGAGCTCTGGGGCTATGGAGCTATGGAGCTATGGAGCTCTGGAGCTCTGGTGCTATGGAGCTATGGCGCTCTGGAAGTATGGAGCTATGGAGCTATGGAGCTATGGAGCTATGGAAGTCTGGAGCTATGGAAGTATGGAGCTATGGAAGTATGGAGCTATGGAGCTATGGAGCTATGGAGCTATGGAGCTATGGAGCCACCAGCCAGCACCCTCCGTGGCTGGATCAATGGAAGTGTTTTAGGTACCAGGCAGCCAAAGGGCCGAGGCCTCACGCTCGACCACGCCGGCGCAGAGTTCCAGCCGCTCGGATAAGCTCTGTCACTCACCCGCCGCGCAGCCACCGGTAACGGGGAAATGTCGCCGCCTTGTGGACACGCCGTTGTAAATGAATGGCTTTCGCACTTAGTGCAATTTTCGCCAACTCTCTGACTGGAGCTATGGAAGTATGGAGCTATGGAGCCACCAGCCACCCAGGCTGGAGCTATGGAGCTCTGGAGCTATGGAGCTCTGGTGCTATGGAAGTATGGAGCTATGGAGCTATGGAAGTATGGCGCTATGGAGCTATGGAGCTCTGGAAGTATGGAGCTATGGAGCTCTGGAGGTATGGAGCTATGGAGCCCTGGAGCCCTGGAGCTATGGAGCCCTGGAGCCCTGGAGCTATGGAGCCCTGGAGCTATGGAGCTATGGAGCCCTGGAGCTATGGAGCCCTGGAGCTATGGAGCTATGGAGCTCTGGTGCTATGGAGCTATGGAGCTCTGGTGCTATGGAGCTATGGAGCTCTGGTGCTATGGAGCTATGGAGCTCTGGTGCTATGGAGCTATGGAGCTCTGGTGCTATGGAGCTCTGGAGCTCTGGTGCTATGGAGCTATGGAGCTCTGGTGCTATGGAGCTCTGGAGCTCTGGTGCTATGGAGCTCTGGAGCTCTGGTGCTATGGAGCTATGGAGCTCTGGTGCTATGGAGCTATGGAGCTCTGGTGCTATGGAGCTATGGAGCTCTGGTGCTATGGAGCTATGGAGCTATGGAGCCACCAGCCAGCACCCTCCGTGGCTGGATCAATGGAAGTGTTTTAGGTACCAGGCAGCCAAAGGGCCGGGGCCTCACGCTCGACCACGCCGGCGCAGAGTTCCAGCCGCTCGGATAAGCTCTGTCACTCACCCGCCGCGCAGCCACCGGTAACGGGGAAATGTCGCCGCCTGGCGGACACGCCGTTGTAAATGAATGGGCTTTCGCACTTAGTGCAATTTTAGCCAACTCCGTGGCTGCAAGTATGGAAGTATGGAGCTATGGAGCCACCAGCCAGCACCCTCCGCGGCTGGAGCTATGGAAGTATGGAGCTATGGAGCTATGGAGCTCTGGAAGTATGGAGCTATGGAGCTCTGGAGGTATGGAGCTATGGAGCCCTGGAGCCCTGGAGCTATGGAGCCCTGGAGCTATGGAGCTATGGAGCCCTGGAGCTATGGAGCCCTGGAGCTATGGAGCTATGGAGCTCTGGTGCTATGGAGCTATGGAGCTCTGGTGCTATGGAGCTATGGAGCTCTGGTGCTATGGAGCTATGGAGCTCTGGTGCTATGGAGCTATGGAGCTCTGGTGCTATGGAGCTATGGAGCTCTGGTGCTATGGAGCTATGGAGCTCTGGTGCTATGGAGCTATGGAGCTCTGGTGCTATGGAGCTATGGAGCTCTGGTGCTATGGAGCTATGGAGCTCTGGTGCTATGGAGCTATGGAGCTATGGAGCTCTGGTGCTATGGAGCTATGGAGCTCTGGTGCTATGGAGCTATGGAGCTCTGGTGCTATGGAGCTATGGAGCTCTGGTGCTATGGAGCTCTGGTGCTATGGAGCTCTGGTGCTATGGAGCTATGGAGCTCTGGTGCTATGGAGCTCTGGAGCTCTGGAGGTATGGAGCTATGGAGCTATGGAGCCACCAGCCAGCACCCTCCGTGGCTGGATCAATGGAAGTGTTTTAGGTACCAGGCAGCCAAAGGGCCGAGGCCTCACGCTCGACCACGCCGGCGCAGAGTTCCAGCCGCTCGGATAAGCTCTGTCACTCACCCGCCGCGCAGCCACCGGTAACGGGGAAATGTCGCCGCCTTGTGGACACGCCGTTGTAAATGAATGGGCTTTCGCACTTAGTGCAATTTTAGCACACTCTCTGACTGGAGCTATGGAAGTATGGAGCTATGGAGCCACCAGCCACCCAGGCTGGAGCTATGGAGCTATGGAGCTCTGGTGCTATGGAGCTATGGAGCTCTGGTGCTATGGAGCTATGGAGCTCTGGTGCTATGGAGCTATGGAGCTCTGGTGCTATGGAGCTATGGAGCTCTGGTGCTATGGAGCTATGGAGCTCTGGTGCTATGGAGCTATGGAGCTCTGGTGCTATGGAGCTCTGGAGCTCTGGAGGTATGGAGCTATGGAGCTATGGAGCCACCAGCCAGCACCCTCCGTGGCTGGATCAATGGAAGTGTTTTAGGTACCAGGCAGCCAAAGGGCCGGGGCCTCACGCTCGACCACGCCGGCGCAGAGTTCCAGCCGCTCGGATAAGCTCTGTCACTCACCCGCCGCGCAGCCACCGGTAACGGGGAAATGTCGCCGCCTGGCGGACACGCCGTTGTAAATGAATGGGCTTTCGCACTTAGTGCAATTTTAGCCAACTCCGTGGCTGCAAGTATGGAAGTATGGAGCTATGGAGCCACCAGCCAGCACCCTCCGCGGCTGGAGCTATGGAAGTATGGAGCTATGGAGCTCTGGGGCTATGGAAGTATGGAGCTCTGGGGCTATGGAGCTCCGGGGCTATGGAGCTCCGGGGCTATGGAGCTCCGGGGCTATGGAGCTCCGGGGCTATGGAGCTCTGGAGCTCCGGGGCTATGGAGCTCCGGGG
>NW_028232420.1:2500-22500 GCF_054491065.1 Syngnathus leptorhynchus | reverse complement strand
GGACGGCGGCCAGCCGGCGCCGACGAACCCGTCGGGGAGGGGGCTGGTGGCAGGCGCGATCGGCACTATTGCTGACTGCCGGGAGGGAAGCTGCGCCCCGGCCGAGTCAGACTCAGCCGTTGCGGCCCCCCCGAGCCCGCAGCGCGTAGCGCGGAAGCCATACGCCCCCCCGATGCGGAGCGACAGACGCCCCCGCGACCGCGGTTGGTCGGGAAGGCTTTTCGGATAGAGGTCGGACGGTGTGTGTGTGGACGGCTTCCCGTGGTGCCGCCGCTATCAAGCCGGAGGGTTTGAGAAACGACATTCGCGGAAGGACCGGCGCGGCCGGCGGACGCTCGCACGCGCGGCGCCCGACACTCAGCCGCTCGCTCGGCCTCCGTGGATCGTGGCTAGGTGGGATGGATGCCAAACCGGGTCGTCTCGGTCTCGCCGCAGTACGGTCGCGCCGGGGCCTGCGGGGCGGCGCGGGGAGCGCACGCTCACGCGGCGGCCGGGGCGCTAGAGTGCGACCCGCAGTGGGTAGGAACCGTCCACCCGACGTCGGACGAGCCGAGGCCGATGGAGGCCCTACCAAGGCGGGTCATGAGTGCCAGTCGGTCAGTTGGGTGAGGGGGTACTCGGAGGCCCGCCGGGAGCAGACGGGCGACCGGGGATGGGGGGCGTACGCGGGCGGGCGCCGGGAGAAGACGGCCCGTCCGGGGTCGAATCTCGGCCTGTGTTTTCGGAGCCGGCCGGGCATCACGCTCCCTCCTTGGATGGACAACATTCGTAGTTGACACTTTGTGTCATTTTATCCGAGCGGGCGGGCGCCTCGAGAGGCGGACCGTCCGGGGCGACTCTCGGCCTGTGTTTTCGGAGCCGGCCGGGCCTCACGCTCCCTCCTTGGATGGACAACATTCGTAGTTGACACTTTGTGTCATTTTATCCGAGCAGACGGGCGCCGCGAGGCGGACCGTCCGGGGCGACTCTCGGCCTGTGTTTTCGGAGCCGGCCGGGCATCACGCTCCCTCCTTGGATGGACAACATTCGTAGTTGACACTTTGTGTCATTTTATCCGAGCAGACGGGCGCCGCGAGGCGACCGTCCGGGGCGACTCTCGGCCTGTGTTTAAGGAGCCGGCCGGGCATCACGCTCCTTCCTTGGATGGACAACATTCGTAGTTGACACTTTGTGTCATTTTATCCGAGCGGGCGGGCGCCGCGAGGCGGACCGTCCGGGGCGACTCTCGGCCTGTGTTTAAGGAGCCGGCCGGGCATCACGCTCCTTCCTTGGATGGACAACATTCGCAGTTGACACTTTGTGTCATTTTATCCGAGCAGACGGGCGCCGCGAGGCGGACCGTCCGGGGCGACTCTCGGCCTGTGTTTTCGGAGCCGGCCGGGCATCACGCTCCCTCCTTGGATGGACAACATTCGTAGTTGACACTTTGTGTCATTTTATCCGAGCAGACGGGCGCCGCGAGGCGACCGTCCGGGGCGACTCTCGGCCTGTGTTTAAGGAGCCGGCCGGGCATCACGCTCCTTCCTTGGATGGACAACATTCGTAGTTGACACTTTGTGTCATTTTATCCGAGCGGGCGGGCGCCGCGAGGCGGACCGTCCGGGGCGACTCTCGGCCTGTGTTTAAGGAGCCGGCCGGGCATCACGCTCCTTCCTTGGATGGACAACATTCGCAGTTGACACTTTGTGTCATTTTATCCGAGCAGACGGGCGCCGCGAGGCGGACCGTCCGGGGCGACTCTCGGCCTGTGTTTTCGGAGCCGGCCGGGCATCACGCTCCCTCCTTGGATGGACAACATTCGTAGTTGACACTTTGTGTCATTTTATCCGAGCAGACGGGCGCCGCGAGGCGGACCGTCCGGGGCGACTCTCGGCCTGTGTTTAAGGAGCCGGCCGGGCATCACGCTCCTTCCTTGGATGGACAACATTCGCAGTTGACACTTTGTGTCATTTTGTTCGGCCTGTGTTTAAGGAGGCGGCCGTCCTCCACTCGGTCCGTGTTTAAGGAGCGACACTCGCGCTCCGGTTCGGCCTGTATTTAGGGAGGCGGCCGTCCTCCGCTTGGTCTGTGTTAAGGGCGACACTCTGTCCATGTTTGAGGAGCCTGGCCCTGACGCTCCTCTCCGGCCTGTGTTTAAGGAGGCGGCCGTCCTCCCCTTGGTCCGTGTTAAGGGCGACACTCGGTCCATGTTTGAGGAGCCTGGCCCTGACGCTCCTCTCCGGCCTGTGTTTAAGGAGGCGGCCGTCCTCCCCTTGGTCCGTGTTAAGGGCGACACTCGGTCCATGTTTGAGGAGCCTGGCCCTGACGCTCCTCTCCGGCCTGTGTTTAAGGAGGCGGCCGTCCTCCCCTTGGTCTGTGTTAAGGGCGACACTCGGTCCATGTTTGAGGAGCCTGGCCCTGACGCTCCTCTCCGGCCTGTGTTTAAGGAGGCGGCCGTCCTCCCCTTGGTCCGTGTTAAGGGCGACACTCGGTCCATGTTTGAGGAGCCTGGCCCTGACGCTCCTCTCCGGCCTGTGTTTAAGGAGGCGGCCGTCCTCCCCTTGGTCCGTGTTAAGGGCGACACTCGGTCCATGTTTGAGGAGCCTGGCCCTGACGCTCCTCTCCGGCCTGTGTTTAAGGAGGCGGCCGTCCTCCCCTTGGTCTGTGTTAAGGGCGACACTCGGTCCATGTTTGAGGAGCCTGGCCCTGACGCTCCTCTCCGGCCTGTGTTTAAGGAGGCGGCCGTCCTCCCCTTGGTCTGTGTTAAGGGCGACACTCGGTCCATGTTTGAGGAGCCTGGCCCTGACGCTCCTCTCCGGCCTGTGTTTAAGGAGGCGGCCGTCCTCCACTTCCTTCCATGCACCACCACATTCGCAGTTGACACTTTGCCATTTTTTCAGAGAGGTGACACTTAGTCGTTTTTTCGAAAGTTGACACTTAGTCGTTTTTTCGAAAGTTGACACTTTGCCGTTTTTTCAGAGAGGCGACACTTAGTCGTTTTTTCGAAAGTTGACACTTAGCAGTTTTTTCGAAAGTTGACACTTAGCCGTTTTTTCGAAAGTTGACACTTAGCCGTTTTTTCGAAAGTTGACACTTAGTCACTTTTTCGCCACAGTGACACCTCCAGCGCGTGCCACGGCGCTTTTCAGGTCTTCTATCCGACCTTGTGCTGTCGAGGACGGCGTGTCCGACGCCGTGGGGAGACCAGCACCATCTCCTCCATACTCGTAAACGGGGTGCTTTGGAAAACGGGGGGAAAGTCGATGAGTACACTGACTACTGGGACCATTTCATTGTACTCTGGCGCACCTGAAGACCAAAAAAGGTACTGCACCTTAGCCCGGGTACCTCACCCCCTGGTACCTCGAGGAGAACTTAGAAAAATTTCGACAAATTTTTGGTGAGCTCCAGGGAGAGAGGCTGATTTTTCGCTTTTTGAGGCCGACCGCCGAACCGGCGCGGGGCGGACTCACAAGCCCCGCAGAGCCGTGGGCACTTAGTCGTTTTTTCAGAGAGGCGACACTTAGTCGTTTTTTCAGAGGCGACACTTAGTCGTTTTTTCGAAAGTTGACACTTAGCCGTTTTTTCGAAAGTCGACACTTAGCCGTTTTTTTGGAAAGTTGACACTTAGTCGTTTTTTCGAAAGTTGACACTTAGTCGTTTTTTCGCCACAATTGGCTCTGAGCTCCAGGGGGAGAGCCTGGTTTTGCCTTATTTCAGGCCGGCTGGGGAACCGGCGCGGGTCGGATGCACGAGCCCGGCAGAGCCGTGGGCACTTAGAAAATTTTCGCCGATTAAGCTGGGACCTCCAGGCGGAGACCGGCATTCCTCGTCCTCGGGGTTCGACCCAGGAACCGGCGCTGGGCAGACGCCGTAGCCACGCAGAGCCGTGGGCACTTAGAAAATATTCGCCAAGTTGGCTCTGAGCTCCAGGCGGAGAGGCTGGTTTTGCCTTATATCAGGCCGGCTGGGGAACCGGCGCGGGTCGGATGCACGAGCCCGCAGAGCCGTGGGCACTTTGCCATTTTCTCAGAGTCGACACTTAGTCGTTTTTTCAGAGAGGCGACACTCTGTCGTTTTTTCGAAAGTTGACACTTTGCCGTTTTTTCAGAGAGGCGACACTTAGCCGTTTTTTCAGAGATGTGACACTTAGCCGTTTTTTCAGAGATGTGACACTTAGCCGTTTTTTCAGAGATGTGACACTTTGCCGTTTTTTCGAAAGTTGACACTTAGCCGTTTTTTCGAAAGTCGACACTTAGCCGTTTTTTCAGAGATGTGACACTTTGCCGTTTTTTCGAAAGTTGACACTTAGCCGTTTTTTCGAAAGTTGACACTTAGTCGTTTTTTCACAGATGTGACACTTAGAAACTTTTTGCCAAGTTGGCTGTGAGCTCCAGGAGGAGACCGTTATTTTTCGTCATTCGAGGCCGACTGCGGAACCGGCGCTGGGCGGACGCCAAAGCTCGGCAGGGCCGTGGGCACTTAGAAACTTTTTGCCAAGTTGGCTGTGAGCTCCAGGAGGAGACCGTTATTTTTCGTCATTCGAGGCCGACTGCGGAACCGGCGCTGGGCGGACGCCAAAGCTCGGCAGGGCCGTGGGCACTTAGAAACTTTTTGCCAAGTTGGCTGTGAGCTCCAGGAGGAGACCGTCATTCGAGGCCGACTGCGGAACCGGCGCTGAGCGGACGCCAAAGCTCGGCAGGGCCGTGGGCACTTAGAAACTTTTTGCCAAGTTGGCTGTGAGCTCCAGGAGGAGACCGTTATTTTTCGTCATTCGAGGCCGACTGCGGAACCGGCGCTGGGCGGACGCCAAAGCTCGGCAGGGCCGTGGGCACTTAGAAACTTTTTGCCAAGTTGGCTGTGAGCTCCAGGAGGAGACCGTTATTTTTCGTCATTCGAGGCCGACTGCGGAACCGGCGCTGGGCGGACGCCAAAGCTCGGCAGGGCCGTGGGCACTTAGAAACTTTTTGCCAAGTTGGCTGTGAGCTCCAGGAGGAGACCGTTATTTTTCGTCATTCGAGGCCGACTGCGGAACCGGCGCTGGGCGGACGCCAAAGCTCGGCAGGGCCGTGGGCACTTAGAAACTTTTTGCCAAGTTGGCTGTGAGCTCCAGGAGGAGACCGTCATTTTTCGTCATTCGAGGCCGACTGCGGCACCGGCGCTGAGCGGACGCCAAAGCTCGGCAGGGCCGTGGGCACTTAGAAACTTTTTGCCAAGTTGGCTGTGAGCTCCAGGAGGAGACCGTTATTTTTCGTCATTCGAGGCCGACTGCGGAACCGGCGCTGGGCGGACGCCAAAGCTCGGCAGGGCCGTGGGCACTTAGAAACTTTTTGCCAAGTTGGCTGTGAGCTCCAGGAGGAGACCGTCATTTTTCGTCATTCGAGGCCGACTGCGGAACCGGCGCTGAGCGGACGCCAAAGCTCGGCAGGGCCGTGGGCACTTAGAAACTTTTTGCCAAGTTGGCTGTGAGCTCCAGGAGGAGACCGTTATTTTTCGTCATTCGAGGCCGACTGCGGAACCGGCGCTGGGCGGACGCCAAAGCTCGGCAGGGCCGTGGGCACTTAGAAACTTTTTGCCAAGTTGGCTGTGAGCTCCAGGAGGAGACCGTTATTTTTCGTCATTCGAGGCCGACTGCGGAACCGGCGCTGGGCGGACGCCAAAGCTCGGCAGGGCCGTGGGCACTTAGAAACTTTTTGCCAAGTTGGCTGTGAGCTCCAGGAGGAGACCGTTATTTTTCGTCATTCGAGGCCGACTGCGGAACCGGCGCTGGGCGGACGCCAAAGCTCGGCAGGGCCGTGGGCACTTAGAAACTTTTTGCCAAGTTGGCTGTGAGCTCCAGGAGGAGACCGTCATTTTTCGTCATTCGAGGCCGACTGCGGCACCGGCGCTGAGCGGACGCCAAAGCTCGGCAGGGCCGTGGGCACTTAGAAACTTTTTGCCAAGTTGGCTGTGAGCTCCAGGAGGAGACCGTTATTTTTCGTCATTCGAGGCCGACTGCGGAACCGGCGCTGGGCGGACGCCAAAGCTCGGCAGGGCCGTGGGCACTTAGAAACTTTTTGCCAAGTTGGCTGTGAGCTCCAGGAGGAGACCGTCATTTTTCGTCATTCGAGGCCGACTGCGGAACCGGCGCTGAGCGGACGCCAAAGCTCGGCAGGGCCGTGGGCACTTAGAAACTTTTTGCCAAGTTGGCTGTGAGCTCCAGGAGGAGACCGTTATTTTTCGTCATTCGAGGCCGACTGCGGAACCGGCGCTGGGCGGACGCCAAAGCTCGGCAGGGCCGTGGGCACTTAGAAACTTTTTGCCAAGTTGGCTGTGAGCTCCAGGAGGAGACCGTTATTTTTCGTCATTCGAGGCCGACTGCGGAACCGGCGCTGGGCGGACGCCAAAGCTCGGCAGGGCCGTGGGCACTTAGAAACTTTTTGCCAAGTTGGCTGTGAGCTCCAGGAGGAGACCGTTATTTTTCGTCATTCGAGGCCGACTGCGGAACCGGCGCTGGGCGGACGCCAAAGCTCGGCAGGGCCGTGGGCACTTAGAAACTTTTTGCCAAGTTGGCTGTGAGCTCCAGGAGGAGACCGTCATTTTTCGTCATTCGAGGCCGACTGCGGCACCGGCGCTGAGCGGACGCCAAAGCTCGGCAGGGCCGTGGGCACTTAGAAACTTTTTGCCAAGTTGGCTGTGAGCTCCAGGAGGAGACCGTTATTTTTCGTCATTCGAGGCCGACTGCGGAACCGGCGCTGGGCGGACGCCAAAGCTCGGCAGGGCCGTGGGCACTTAGAAACTTTTTGCCAAGTTGGCTGTGAGCTCCAGGAGGAGACCGTCATTTTTCGTCATTCGAGGCCGACTGCGGAACCGGCGCTGAGCGGACGCCAAAGCTCGGCAGGGCCGTGGGCACTTAGAAACTTTTTGCCAAGTTGGCTGTGAGCTCCAGGAGGAGACCGTTATTTTTCGTCATTCGAGGCCGACTGCGGAACCGGCGCTGGGCGGACGCCAAAGCTCGGCAGGGCCGTGGGCACTTAGAAACTTTTTGCCAAGTTGGCTGTGAGCTCCAGGAGGAGACCGTTATTTTTCGTCATTCGAGGCCGACTGCGGAACCGGCGCTGGGCGGACGCCAAAGCTCGGCAGGGCCGTGGGCACTTAGAAACTTTTTGCCAAGTTGGCTGTGAGCTCCAGGAGGAGACCGTTATTTTTCGTCATTCGAGGCCGACTGCGGAACCGGCGCTGGGCGGACGCCAAAGCTCGGCAGGGCCGTGGGCACTTAGAAACTTTTTGCCAAGTTGGCTGTGAGCTCCAGGAGGAGACCGTCATTTTTCGTCATTCGAGGCCGACTGCGGCACCGGCGCTGAGCGGACGCCAAAGCTCGGCAGGGCCGTGGGCACTTAGAAACTTTTTGCCAAGTTGGCTGTGAGCTCCAGGAGGAGACCGTTATTTTTCGT
Organism: Syngnathus leptorhynchus; assembly: GCF_054491065.1. NCBI lineage: Eukaryota > Metazoa > Chordata > Actinopteri > Syngnathiformes > Syngnathidae > Syngnathus > Syngnathus leptorhynchus. The sequence goes on along the minus strand of NW_028232420.1, from coordinate 15,088 downwards.
CATTCGAGGCCGACTGCGGAACCGGCGCTGGGCGGACGCCAAAGCTCGGCAGGGCCGTGGGCACTTAGAAACTTTTTGCCAAGTTGGCTGTGAGCTCCAGGAGGAGACCGTCATTTTTCGTCATTCGAGGCCGACTGCGGCACCGGCGCTGAGCGGACGCCAAAGCTCGGCAGGGCCGTGGGCACTTAGAAACTTTTTGCCAAGTTGGCTGTGAGCTCCAGGAGGAGACCGTTATTTTTCGTCATTCGAGGCCGACTGCGGAACCGGCGCTGGGCGGACGCCAAAGCTCGGCAGGGCCGTGGGCACTTAGAAACTTTTTGCCAAGTTGGCTGTGAGCTCCAGGAGGAGACCGTCATTTTTCGTCATTCGAGGCCGACTGCGGCACCGGCGCTGAGCGGACGCCAAAGCTCGGCAGGGCCGTGGGCACTTAGAAACTTTTTGCCAAGTTGGCTGTGAGCTCCAGGAGGAGACCGTTATTTTTCGTCATTCGAGGCCGACTGCGGAACCGGCGCTGGGCGGACGCCAAAGCTCGGCAGGGCCGTGGGCACTTAGAAACTTTTTGCCAAGTTGGCTGTGAGCTCCAGGAGGAGACCGTCATTTTTCGTCATTCGAGGCCGACTGCGGCACCGGCGCTGAGCGGACGCCAAAGCTCGGCAGGGCCGTGGGCACTTTGCCACTTTTTCGCCACAATTGGCTGTGAGCTCCAGGAGGAGACCGTTATTTTTCGTCATTCTAGGCCGGTTGCAGAACCGGCGCGGCTCGGATGCACGAGCCCGCAGAGCCGTGGGCACTTAGAAAAATTTCAGAGAGGCGACACTTTGCCATTTTTTCAGAGAGGTGACACTTAGTCGTTTTTTCGAAAGTTGACACTTAGCCGTTTTTTCGAAAGTTGACACTTAGTCGTTTTTTCGAAAGTTGACACTTAGTCGTTTTTTCGCCAAAGTGCCCACCTCCAGCGCGTGCCACGGCGCTTTCCAGGTCTTCTATCCGACCTTGTGCTGTCGAGGACGGCGTGTCCGACGCCGTGGGGAGACCAGCACCATCTCCTCCATACTCGTAAACGAGGTGCTTTGGAAAACGGGGGGAAAGTCGATGAGTACACTGACTACTGGGACCATTTCATTGTACTCTGGCGCACCTGAAGACCAAAAAAGGTACTGCACCTTAGCCCGGGTACCTCACCCCCTGGTACCTCGAGGTGAGCTCCAGGGAGAGAGGCTGATTTTTTGCTTTTTGAGGCCGACCACCGAACCGGCGCGGGGCGGACTCACAAGCCCCGCAGAGCCGTGGGCACTTAGTCGTTTTTTCGAAAGTTGACACTTAGTCGTTTTTTCGCCGATTTTGCTGGGACCTCCAGGCGAGGACCGGCGTTTTTCGTCTTCCGGGTCCGACCCGGGAACCAGCGCCGAGCGGACACATTCGCTCGCTAGTGCCGTTGGCACTTAGAAAATTTTTCGTTTGTCATGAGCTCCGGGCGGAGACCGGCGTTTTTCGTCTTCCGGGTCCGACCCGGGAACCAGCGCCGAGCGGACACATTCGCTCGCAAGTGCCGTTGGCACTTAGAAAATTTTTCGTTTGTCATGAGCTCCGGGCGGAGAGCGGCGTTTTTCGTCTTCCGGGTTCGACCCGGGAACCAGCGCCGAGCGGACACATTCGCTCGCTAGTGCCGTTGGCACTTAGAAAATGTTTCGTTTGTCATGAGCTCCGGGCGGAGAGCGGCGTTTTTCGTCTTCCGGGTTCGACCCGGGAACCAGCGCCGAGCGGACACATTCGCTCGCTAGTGCCGTTGGCACTTAGAAAATTTTTCGTTTGTCATGAGCTCCGGGCGGAGAGCGGCGTTTTTCGTCTTCCGGGTTCGACCCGGGAACCAGCGCCGAGCGGACACATTCGCTCGCTAGTGCCGTTGGCACTTAGAAAATTTTTCGTTTGTCATGAGCTCCGGGCGGAGAGCGGCGTTTTTCGTCTTCCGGGTTCGACCCGGGAACCAGCGCCGAGCGGACACATTCGCTCGCTAGTGCCGTTGGCACTTAGAAAATTTTTCGTTTGTCATGAGCTCCGGGCGGAGACCGGCATTTTTCGTCATTCGAGGCCGACGGGGGAACCAGCCGGAGCGGACACGTTTGCTCGGAAGAGCCGTTGGCACTTAGAAAAAATTCCGTGTCTCGTGAGCTCCAGGGGGGACAGGCTGGTTTTATTCATCCGTAGCCGACATGGGAACCAGCGCGGAGCGGATTGGTGTTGCGCTGCCATATACCTCATCTCTCTCAAGAGTCCCCCCCTTATACGTGCCGATGGTGTTTTGGAAAACGGGGGGTAACTGGATGAGTACACTGACTAGTGGGACCAAGTACACTAATAGCCCCTGGTACCTAAAATGGAAGTATAGAGGCCGACTTTCGGGCAAGATCACGCCGGGTTAGGCTTCCAGGACCTCGGCTAAGCAATTTTAACGGGTTGCCCGGTTCTTTTTTGAACCAGCCCGGTTCTTTTTTTTTATCCAGCCCGGTTCTTTTTACACTTCCAGCTGGAGCTCGGGAGCGGCTTTTTGCACAAGATCACGCCGTGTTAGGCTTCCAGGACCTCAGCTAAGCAATTTTAACGGGTCGCCCGGTTCTTTTTTGATCCAGCCCGGTTCTTTTTTTTATCCAGCCTGGTTCTTTTTACACTTCCAGCTGGAGCTCGGGAGCGGCTTTTTGCACAAGAACACGCCGTGTTAGGCTTCCAGGACCTCGGCTAAGCAATTTTAACGGGTCGCCCGGTTCTTTTTTGATCCAGCCCGGTTCTTTTTTTTATCCAGCCTGGTTCTTTTTACACTTCCAGCTGGAGCTCGGGAGCGGCTTTTTGCACAAGAACACGCCGTGTTAGGCTTCCAGGACCTCGGCTAAGCAATTTTAACGGGTCGCCCGGTTCTTTTTTGATCCAGCCCGGTTCTTTTTTTTATCCAGCCTGGTTCTTTTTACACTTCCAGCTGGAGCTCGGGAGCGGCTTTTTGCACAAGATCACGCCGTGTTAGGCTTCCAGGACCTCGGCTAAGCAATTTTAACGGGTCGCCCGGTTCTTTTTTGATCCAGCCCGGTTCTTTTTTTTATCCAGCCTGGTTCTTTTTACACTTCCAGCTGGAGCTCGGGAGCGGCTTTTTGCACAAGATCACGCCGTGTTAGGCTTCCAGGACCTCGGCTAAGCAATTTTAACGGGTCGCCCGGTTCTTTTTTTTTATCCAGCCCGGTTCTTTTTTTATCCAGCCCGGTTCTTTTTACACTTCCAGCTGGAGCTCGGGAGCGGCTTTTTGCACAAGATCACGCCGTGTTAGGCTTCCAGGACCTCGGCTAAGCAATTTTAACGGGTTGCCCGGTTCTTTTTTGAACCAGCCCGGTTCTTTTTTTTATCCAGCCTGGTTCTTTTTACACTTCCAGCTGGAGCTCGGGAGCGGCTTTTTGCACAAGAACACGCCGTGTTAGGCTTCCAGGACCTCGGCTAAGCAATTTTAACGGGTCGCCCGGTTCTTTTTTGATCCAGCCCGGTTCTTTTTTTTATCCAGCCTGGTTCTTTTTACACTTCCAGCTGGAGCTCGGGAGCGGCTTTTTGCACAAGAACACGCCGTGTTAGGCTTCCAGGACCTCGGCTAAGCAATTTTAACGGGTTGCCCGGTTCTTTTTTGAACCAGCCCGGTTCTTTTTTTTATCCAGCCTGGTTCTTTTTACACTTCCAGCTGGAGCTCGGGAGCGGCTTTTTGCACAAGAACACGCCGTGTTAGGCTTCCAGGACCTCGGCTAAGCAATTTTAACGGGTCGCCCGGTTCTTTTTTGATCCAGCCCGGTTCTTTTTTTTATCCAGCCTGGTTCTTTTTACACTTCCAGCTGGAGCTCGGGAGCGGCTTTTTGCACAAGATCACGCCGTGTTAGGCTTCCAGGACCTCGGCTAAGCAATTTTAACGGGTCGCCCGGTTCTTTTTTTTATCCAGCCCGGTTCTTTTTTTATCCAGCCCGGTTCTTTTTACACTTCCAGCTGGAGCTCGGGAGCGGCTTTTTGCACAAGATCACGCCGTGTTAGGCTTCCAGGACCTCGGCTAAGCAATTTTAACGGGTCGCCCGGTTCTTTTTTGATCCAGCCCGGTTCTTTTTTTTATCCAGCCTGGTTCTTTTTACACTTCCAGCTGGAGCTCGGGAGCGGCTTTTTGCACAAGAACACGCCGTGTTAGGCTTCCAGGACCTCGGCTAAGCAATTTTAACGGGTCGCCCGGTTCTTTTTTTTATCCAGCCCGGTTCTTTTTTTATCCAGCCCGGTTCTTTTTACACTTCCAGCTGGAGCTCGGGAGCGGCTTTTTGCACAAGATCACGCCGTGTTAGGCTTCCAGGACCTCGGCTAAGCAATTTTAACGGGTCGCCCGGTTCTTTTTTGATCCAGCCCGGTTCTTTTTTTTATCCAGCCTGGTTCTTTTTACACTTCCAGCTGGAGCTCGGGAGCGGCTTTTTGCACAAGAACACGCCGTGTTAGGCTTCCAGGACCTCGGCTAAGCAATTTTAACGGGTCGCCCGGTTCTTTTTTTTATCCAGCCCGGTTCTTTTTTTATCCAGCCCGGTTCTTTTTACACTTCCAGCTGGAGCTCGGGAGCGGCTTTTTGCACAAGATCACGCCGTGTTAGGCTTCCAGGACCTCGGCTAAGCAATTTTAACGGGTCGCCCGGTTCTTTTTTGATCCAGCCCGGTTCTTTTTTTTATCCAGCCCGGTTCTTTTTACACTTCCAGCTGGAGCTTGGGAGCGGCTTTTTGCACAAGAACACGCCGTGTTAGGCTTCCAGGACCTCGGCTAAGCAATTTTAACGGGTCGCCCGGTTCTTTTTTGATCCAGCCCGGTTCTTTTTTTATCCAGCCCGGTTCTTTTTACACTTCCAGCTGGAGCTCGGGAGCGGCTTTTTGCACAAGATCACGCCGGGTTAGGCTTCCAGGACCTCGGCTAAGCAATTTTAACGGGTCGCCCGGTTCTTTTTTGATCCAGCCCGGTTCTTTTTTTATCCAGCCCGGTTCTTTTTACACTTCCAGCTGGAGCTCGGGAGCGGTTTTTTGCACAAGATCACGCCGTGTTAGGCTTCCAGGACCTCGGCTAAGCAATTTTAACGGGTCGCCCGGTTCTTTTTTGATCCAGCCCGGTTCTTTTTTTTATCCAGCCCGGTTCTTTTCACACTTCCAGCTGGAGCTCGGCAGCGGCTATTTGCACAAGATCACGCCGGGTTAGGCTTCCAGGACCTCGGCTAAGCAATTTTAACGGGTCGCCCGGTTCTTTTTTGATCCAGCCCGGTTCTTTTTTTATCCAGCCCGGTTCTTTTTACACTTCCAGCTGGAGCTCGGGAGCGGCTTTTTGCACAAGATCACGCCGTGTTAGGCTTCCAGGACCTCGGCTAAGCAATTTTAACGGGTCGCCCGGTTCTTTTTTGATCCAGCCCGGTTCTTTTTTTATCCAGCCCGGTTCTTTTTACACTTCCAGCTGGAGCTCGGGAGCGGTTTTTTGCACAAGATCACGCCGTGTTAGGCTTCCAGGACCTCGGCTAAGCAATTTTAACGGGCCGCCCGGTTCTTTTTTGATCCAGCCCGGTTCTTTTTTGATCCAGCCCGGTTCTTTTTCCACTTCCAGCTGGAGCTCAGCAGCGGCTTTTTGCACAAGATCACGCCGGGTTAGGCTTCCAGGACCTCGGCTAAGCAATTTTAACGGGTCGCCCGGTTCTTTTTTGATCCAGCCCGGTTCTTTTTTTATCCAGCCCGGTTCTTTTTACACTTCCAGCTGGAGCTCGGGAGCGGTTTTTTGCACAAGATCACGCCGTGTTAGGCTTCCAGGACCTCGGCTAAGCAATTTTAACGGGCCGCCCGGTTCTTTTTTGATCCAGCCCGGTTCTTTTTTGATCCAGCCCGGTTCTTTTTCCACTTCCAGCTGGAGCTCAGCAGCGGCTTTTTGCACAAGATCACGCCGGGTTAGGCTTCCAGGACCTCGGCTAAGCACTTCTAACGGGTCGCCCGGTTCTTTTTTTGAACCAGCCCGGTTCTTTTTACACTTCCAGCTGGAGCTCAGCAGCGGCTTTTTGCACAAGATCACGCCGGGTTAGGGTTCCAGGACCTCGGCTAAGCAATTTTAACGGGCCGCCCGGTTCTTTTTTTGATCCAGCCCGGTTCTTTTTACACTTCCAGCTGGAGCTCAGCAGCGGCTTTTTGCACAAGATCACGCCGGGTTAGGCTTCCAGGACCTCGCCTAAGCACTTCTAACGGGCCCTGGTCCACCCCTGCCAGCGCATTTCAAAACTTGGCATTAATTTCGACCTAAGAGACGAAGTCTGATTTTTTTCTACCACTTGGGCGGCCTTTTTGCACCCAGAACACCCGCACCGGCACCATAAATTCGAAGGGTGCCGAGTGCGTCGGCGCAGATTCTGCGACGGAGTGACACTTCCCTCTTGTGGACATTCGGCGGTAGGTGAAATGCGCACTCGGTCTTCTCTTTTCTTTTCCTTCCAGTGAAACTTTGGCAACATTCTGCGAGCTGCTGGCTTCCAGAACCTCGGCCAAGCAGGTGGAGGATTTTTTTCCACTTCCAGCTGGAGGTGAGGAGGGACTTTTTGGGCAAGATCACGCCGACTTAGCAAGCAAGGTGGAAGTGCCAGCATGCTCCGTGGCTGGAAGTGTGGATGTGCCAGCACCCTCCCTGCCTATGGAAGTGTGGAGCTCCAGCACCCTCCCTGCCTATGGAAGTGTGGAGCTCCAGCACCCTCCCTGCCTATGGAAGTGTGGAGCTCCAGCACCCTCCCTGCCTATGGAAGTGTGGAGCTCCAGCACCCTCCCTGCCTATGGAAGTGTGGAGCTCCAGCACCCTCCCTGCCTATGGAAGTGTGGAGCTCCAGCACCCTCCCTGCCTATGGAAGTGTGGAGCTCCAGCACCCTCCCTGCCTATGGAAGTGTGGAGCTCCAGCACCCTCCCTGCCTATGGAAGTGTGGAGCTCCAGCACCCTCCCTGCCTATGGAAGTGTGGAGCTCCAGCACCCTCCCTGCCTATGGAAGTGTGGAGCTCCAGCACCCTCCCTGCCTATGGAAGTGTGGAGCTCCAGCACCCTCCCTGCCTATGGAAGTGTGGAGCTCCAGCACCCTCCCTGCCTATGGAAGTGTGGAGCTCCAGCACCCTCCCTGCCTATGGAAGTGTGGAGCTCCAGCACCCTCCCTGCCTATGGAAGTGTGGAGCTCCAGCACCCTCCCTGCCTATGGAAGTGTGGAGCTCCAGCACCCTCCCTGCCTATGGAAGTGTGGAGCTCCAGCACCCTCCCTGCCTATGGAAGTGTGGAGCTCCAGCACCCTCCCTGCCTATGGAAGTGTGGAGCTCCAGCACCCTCCCTGCCTATGGAAGTGTGGAGCTCCAGCACCCTCCCTGCCTATGGAAGTGTGGAGCTCCAGCACCCTCCCTGCCTATGGAAGTGTGGAGCTCCAGCACCCTCCCTGCCTATGGAAGTGTGGAGCTCCAGCACCCTCCCTGCCTATGGAAGTGTGGAGCTCCAGCACCCTCCCTGCCTATGGAAGTGTGGAGCTCCAGCACCCTCCCTGCCTATGGAAGTGTGGAGCTCCAGCACCCTCCCTGCCTATGGAAGTGTGGAGCTCCAGCACCCTCCCTGCCTATGGAAGTGTGGAGCTCCAGCACCCTCCCTGCCTATGGAAGTGTGGAGCTCCAGCACCCTCCCTGCCTATGGAAGTGTGGAGCTCCAGCACCCTCCCTGCCTATGGAAGTGTGGAGCTCCAGCACCCTCCCTGCCTATGGAAGTGTGGAGCTCCAGCACCCTCCCTGCCTATGGAAGTGTGGAGCTCCAGCACCCTCCCTGCCTATGGAAGTGTGGAGCTCCAGCACCCTCCCTGCCTATGGAAGTGTGGAGCTCCAGCACCCTCCCTGCCTATGGAAGTGTGGAGCTCCAGCACCCTCCCTGCCTATGGAAGTGTGGAGCTCCAGCACCCTCCCTGCCTATGGAAGTGTGGAGCTCCAGCACCCTCCCTGCCTATGGAAGTGTGGAGCTCCAGCACCCTCCCTGCCTATGGAAGTGTGGAGCTCCAGCACCCTCCCTGCCTATGGAAGTGTGGAGCTCCAGCACCCTCCCTGCCTATGGAAGTGTGGAGCTCCAGCACCCTCCCTGCCTATGGAAGTGTGGAGCTCCAGCACCCTCCCTGCCTATGGAAGTGTGGAGCTCCAGCACCCTCCCTGCCTATGGAAGTGTGGAGCTCCAGCACCCTCCCTGCCTATGGAAGTGTGGAGCTCCAGCACCCTCCCTGCCTATGGAAGTGTGGAGCTCCAGCACCCTCCCTGCCTATGGAAGTGTGGAGCTCCAGCACCCTCCCTGCCTATGGAAGTGTGGAGCTCCAGCACCCTCCCTGCCTATGGAAGTGTGGAGCTCCAGCACCCTCCCTGCCTATGGAAGTGTGGAGCTCCAGCACCCTCCCTGCCTATGGAAGTGTGGAGCTCCAGCACCCTCCCTGCCTATGGAAGTGTGGAGCTCCAGCACCCTCCCTGCCTATGGAAGTGTGGAGCTCCAGCACCCTCCCTGCCTATGGAAGTGTGGAGCTCCAGCACCCTCCCTGCCTATGGAAGTGTGGAGCTCCAGCACCCTCCCTGCCTATGGAAGTGTGGAGCTCCAGCACCCTCCCTGCCTATGGAAGTGTGGAGCTCCAGCACCCTCCCTGCCTATGGAAGTGTGGAGCTCCAGCACCCTCCGTGCCTATGGAAGTGTGGAGCTCCAGCACCCTCCCTGCCTATGGAAGTGTGGCGCTCCAGCACCCTCCGTGCCTGGAGCTATGGAAGTATGGAGCTCCAGCACCCTCCGTGCCTATGGAAGTGTGGAGCTCCAGCACCCTCCGTGCCTGGAGCTATGGAAGTGTGGAGCTCCAGCACCCTCCGTGCCTAGGGAAGTGTGGAGCTCCAGCACCCTCCGTGCCTATGGAAGAGCCACCTCCGCGGGCATGCTGCTCAACCACGCCGGCCCAGAGTTCCAGCCGCTCGGCTACACTCTCTCACAAGCCCCGCCTGGAGCTCCCCAGCCCGCCCCTGGTACCTCAACTACCGAGGCCAGCCGCTCGACCAGGCCGGCCCAGAGTTCCAGCCGCTCGGATAAGCTCTGTCACTCTCCCGCTAAGCAGCCACCGGTAACGGGGAAATGTCGCCGCCTTGTGGACACGCCGTTGTAAATGAATGGGCTTTCGCACTTAGTGCAATTTTCGCCAGCTCCGTGGCTGCAAGTATGGAGCTATGGAGCTATGGAGCCACCAGACAGGCTGGAGCTCTGGAGCTATGGAAGTATGGAGCTCTGGAGCTATGGAGCTATGGAGCTATGGAGCTCTGGGGCTATGGAGCTATGGAGCTATGGAGCTCTGGAGCTCTGGTGCTATGGAGCTATGGCGCTCTGGAAGTATGGAGCTATGGAGCTATGGAGCTATGGAGCTATGGAAGTCTGGAGCTATGGAAGTATGGAGCTATGGAAGTATGGAGCTATGGAGCTATGGAGCTATGGAGCTATGGAGCTATGGAGCCACCAGCCAGCACCCTCCGTGGCTGGATCAATGGAAGTGTTTTAGGTACCAGGCAGCCAAAGGGCCGAGGCCTCACGCTCGACCACGCCGGCGCAGAGTTCCAGCCGCTCGGATAAGCTCTGTCACTCACCCGCCGCGCAGCCACCGGTAACGGGGAAATGTCGCCGCCTTGTGGACACGCCGTTGTAAATGAATGGGCTTTCGCACTTAGTGCAATTTTCGCCAACTCTCTGACTGGAGCTATGGAAGTATGGAGCTATGGAGCCACCAGCCACCCAGGCTGGAGCTATGGAGCTCTGGAGCTATGGAGCTCTGGTGCTATGGAAGTATGGAGCTATGGAGCTATGGAAGTATGGCGCTATGGAGCTATGGAGCTCTGGAAGTATGGAGCTATGGAGCTCTGGAGGTATGGAGCTATGGAGCCCTGGAGCCCTGGAGCTATGGAGCCCTGGAGCCCTGGAGCTATGGAGCCCTGGAGCTATGGAGCTATGGAGCCCTGGAGCTATGGAGCCCTGGAGCTATGGAGCTATGGAGCTCTGGTGCTATGGAGCTATGGAGCTCTGGTGCTATGGAGCTATGGAGCTCTGGTGCTATGGAGCTATGGAGCTCTGGTGCTATGGAGCTATGGAGCTCTGGTGCTATGGAGCTCTGGAGCTCTGGTGCTATGGAGCTATGGAGCTCTGGTGCTATGGAGCTCTGGAGCTCTGGTGCTATGGAGCTCTGGAGCTCTGGTGCTATGGAGCTATGGAGCTCTGGTGCTATGGAGCTATGGAGCTCTGGTGCTATGGAGCTATGGAGCTCTGGTGCTATGGAGCTATGGAGCTATGGAGCCACCAGCCAGCACCCTCCGTGGCTGGATCAATGGAAGTGTTTTAGGTACCAGGCAGCCAAAGGGCCGGGGCCTCACGCTCGACCACGCCGGCGCAGAGTTCCAGCCGCTCGGATAAGCTCTGTCACTCACCCGCCGCGCAGCCACCGGTAACGGGGAAATGTCGCCGCCTGGCGGACACGCCGTTGTAAATGAATGGGCTTTCGCACTTAGTGCAATTTTAGCCAACTCCGTGGCTGCAAGTATGGAAGTATGGAGCTATGGAGCCACCAGCCAGCACCCTCCGCGGCTGGAGCTATGGAAGTATGGAGCTATGGAGCTATGGAGCTCTGGAAGTATGGAGCTATGGAGCTCTGGAGGTATGGAGCTATGGAGCCCTGGAGCCCTGGAGCTATGGAGCCCTGGAGCTATGGAGCTATGGAGCCCTGGAGCTATGGAGCCCTGGAGCTATGGAGCTATGGAGCTCTGGTGCTATGGAGCTATGGAGCTCTGGTGCTATGGAGCTATGGAGCTCTGGTGCTATGGAGCTATGGAGCTCTGGTGCTATGGAGCTATGGAGCTCTGGTGCTATGGAGCTATGGAGCTCTGGTGCTATGGAGCTATGGAGCTCTGGTGCTATGGAGCTATGGAGCTCTGGTGCTATGGAGCTATGGAGCTCTGGTGCTATGGAGCTATGGAGCTCTGGTGCTATGGAGCTATGGAGCTATGGAGCTCTGGTGCTATGGAGCTATGGAGCTCTGGTGCTATGGAGCTATGGAGCTCTGGTGCTATGGAGCTATGGAGCTCTGGTGCTATGGAGCTCTGGTGCTATGGAGCTCTGGTGCTATGGAGCTATGGAGCTCTGGTGCTATGGAGCTCTGGAGCTCTGGAGGTATGGAGCTATGGAGCTATGGAGCCACCAGCCAGCACCCTCCGTGGCTGGATCAATGGAAGTGTTTTAGGTACCAGGCAGCCAAAGGGCCGAGGCCTCACGCTCGACCACGCCGGCGCAGAGTTCCAGCCGCTCGGATAAGCTCTGTCACTCACCCGCCGCGCAGCCACCGGTAACGGGGAAATGTCGCCGCCTTGTGGACACGCCGTTGTAAATGAATGGGCTTTCGCACTTAGTGCAATTTTAGCACACTCTCTGACTGGAGCTATGGAAGTATGGAGCTATGGAGCCACCAGCCACCCAGGCTGGAGCTATGGAGCTATGGAGCTCTGGTGCTATGGAGCTATGGAGCTCTGGTGCTATGGAGCTATGGAGCTCTGGTGCTATGGAGCTATGGAGCTCTGGTGCTATGGAGCTATGGAGCTCTGGTGCTATGGAGCTATGGAGCTCTGGTGCTATGGAGCTATGGAGCTCTGGTGCTATGGAGCTCTGGAGCTCTGGAGGTATGGAGCTATGGAGCTATGGAGCCACCAGCCAGCACCCTCCGTGGCTGGATCAATGGAAGTGTTTTAGGTACCAGGCAGCCAAAGGGCCGGGGCCTCACGCTCGACCACGCCGGCGCAGAGTTCCAGCCGCTCGGATAAGCTCTGTCACTCACCCGCCGCGCAGCCACCGGTAACGGGGAAATGTCGCCGCCTGGCGGACACGCCGTTGTAAATGAATGGGCTTTCGCACTTAGTGCAATTTTAGCCAACTCCGTGGCTGCAAGTATGGAAGTATGGAGCTATGGAGCCACCAGCCAGCACCCTCCGCGGCTGGAGCTATGGAAGTATGGAGCTATGGAGCTCTGGGGCTATGGAAGTATGGAGCTCTGGGGCTATGGAGCTCCGGGGCTATGGAGCTCCGGGGCTATGGAGCTCCGGGGCTATGGAGCTCCGGGGCTATGGAGCTCTGGAGCTCCGGGGCTATGGAGCTCCGGGGCTATGGAGCTCCGGGGCTATGGAGCTCTGGAGCTATGGAAGTATGGATGATCCAGCACCCTCCGTGGCTGACCGCTGGTGCTCGGGGCCGGTGAACTCGGCACCCGCCGGAGGCGGGTGCCTCGGTGACCGCTGTCGCTTGGGGCCAGTGAACTCGGCACCCGCCTTCGGCGGGTGCCTCGGTGACCGGTTGTCGCTTGGGGCCAGTGAACTCGGCACCCGCCTTCGGCGGGTGCCTCGGTGACCGGTTGTCGCTTGGGGCCGGTGAACTCGGCACCCGCCTTCGGCGGGTGCCTCGGTGACCGGTTGTCGCTTGGGGCCGGTGAACTCGGCACCCGCCTTCGGCGGGTGCCTCGGTGACCGGTTGTC
>NW_028232419.1:32500-36850 GCF_054491065.1 Syngnathus leptorhynchus | reverse complement strand
CCACGGCTCTGCGTGGCTACGGCGTCTGCCCAGCGCCGGTTCCTGGGTCGAACCCCGAGGACGAGGAATGCCGGTCTCCGCCTGGAGGTCCCAGCTTAATCGGCGAAAATTTTCTAAGTGCCCACGGCTCTGCCGGGCTCGTGCATCCGACCCGCGCCGGTTCCCCAGCCGGCCTGAAATAAGGCAAAACCAGGCTCTCCCCCTGGAGCTCAGAGCCAATTGTGGCGAAAAAACGACTAAGTGTCAACTTTCGAAAAAACGACTAAGTGTCAACTTTCCAAAAAAACGGCTAAGTGTCGACTTTCGAAAAAACGGCTAAGTGTCAACTTTCGAAAAAACGACTAAGTGTCGCCTCTGAAAAAAACGACTAAGTGTCGCCTCTCTGAAAAAACGACTAAGTGCCCACGGCTCTGCGGGGCTTGTGAGTCCGCCCCGCGCCGGTTCGGCGGTCGGCCTCAAAAAGCGAAAAATCAGCCTCTCTCCCTGGAGCTCACCAAAATTTGTCGAAATTTTTCTAAGTTCTCCTCGAGGTACCAGGGGGTGAGGTACCCGGGCTAAGGTGCAGTACCTTTTTTGGTCTTCAGGTGCGCCAGAGTACAATGAAATGGTCCCAGTAGTCAGTGTACTCATCGACTTTCCCCCCGTTTTCCAAAGCACCCCGTTTACGAGTATGGAGGAGATGGTGCTGGTCTCCCCACGGCGTCGGACACGCCGTCCTCGACAGCACAAGGTCGGATAGAAGACCTGAAAAGCGCCGTGGCACGCGCTGGAGGTGTCACTGTGGCGAAAAAGTGACTAAGTGTCAACTTTCGAAAAAACGGCTAAGTGTCAACTTTCGAAAAAACGGCTAAGTGTCAACTTTCGAAAAAACGGCTAAGTGTCAACTTTCGAAAAAACGACTAAGTGTCGCCTCTCTGAAAAAACGGCAAAGTGTCAACTTTCGAAAAAACGACTAAGTGTCAACTTTCGAAAAAACGACTAAGTGTCACCTCTCTGAAAAAATGGCAAAGTGTCAACTGCGAATGTGGTGGTGCATGGAAGGAAGTGGAGGACGGCCGCCTCCTTAAACACAGGCCGAAGAGGAGCGTCAGGGCCGGCTCCTTAAACACGGACCGAGTGTCGCCCTTAACACGGACCAAGGGGAGGACGGCCGCCTCCTTAAACACAGGCCGGAGAGGAGCGTCAGGGCCAGGCTCCTCAAACATGGACCGAGTGTCGCCCTTAACACGGACCAAGGGGAGGACGGCCGCCTCCTTAAACACAGGCCGGAGAGGAGCGTCAGGGCCAGGCTCCTCAAACATGGACCGAGTGTCGCCCTTAACACAGACCAAGGGGAGGACGGCCGCCTCCTTAAACACAGGCCGGAGAGGAGCGTCAGGGCCAGGCTCCTCAAACATGGACCGAGTGTCGCCCTTAACACGGACCAAGGGGAGGACGGCCGCCTCCTTAAACACAGGCCGGAGAGGAGCGTCAGGGCCAGGCTCCTCAAACATGGACCGAGTGTCGCCCTTAACACGGACCAAGGGGAGGACGGCCGCCTCCTTAAACACAGGCCGGAGAGGAGCGTCAGGGCCAGGCTCCTCAAACATGGACCGAGTGTCGCCCTTAACACGGACCAAGGGGAGGACGGCCGCCTCCTTAAACACAGGCCGGAGAGGAGCGTCAGGGCCAGGCTCCTCAAACATGGACAGAGTGTCGCCCTTAACACAGACCAAGCGGAGGACGGCCGCCTCCCTAAATACAGGCCGAACCGGAGCGCGAGTGTCGCTCCTTAAACACGGACCGAGTGGAGGACGGCCGCCTCCTTAAACACAGGCCGAACAAAATGACACAAAGTGTCAACTGCGAATGTTGTCCATCCAAGGAAGGAGCGTGATGCCCGGCCGGCTCCTTAAACACAGGCCGAGAGTCGCCCCGGACGGTCCGCCTCGCGGCGCCCGTCTGCTCGGATAAAATGACACAAAGTGTCAACTACGAATGTTGTCCATCCAAGGAGGGAGCGTGATGCCCGGCCGGCTCCGAAAACACAGGCCGAGAGTCGCCCCGGACGGTCCGCCTCGCGGCGCCCGTCTGCTCGGATAAAATGACACAAAGTGTCAACTGCGAATGTTGTCCATCCAAGGAAGGAGCGTGATGCCCGGCCGGCTCCTTAAACACAGGCCGAGAGTCGCCCCGGACGGTCCGCCTCGCGGCGCCCGCCCGCTCGGATAAAATGACACAAAGTGTCAACTACGAATGTTGTCCATCCAAGGAAGGAGCGTGATGCCCGGCCGGCTCCTTAAACACAGGCCGAGAGTCGCCCCGGACGGTCGCCTCGCGGCGCCCGTCTGCTCGGATAAAATGACACAAAGTGTCAACTACGAATGTTGTCCATCCAAGGAGGGAGCGTGATGCCCGGCCGGCTCCGAAAACACAGGCCGAGAGTCGCCCCGGACGGTCCGCCTCGCGGCGCCCGTCTGCTCGGATAAAATGACACAAAGTGTCAACTGCGAATGTTGTCCATCCAAGGAAGGAGCGTGATGCCCGGCCGGCTCCTTAAACACAGGCCGAGAGTCGCCCCGGACGGTCCGCCTCGCGGCGCCCGCCCGCTCGGATAAAATGACACAAAGTGTCAACTACGAATGTTGTCCATCCAAGGAGGGAGCGTGAGGCCCGGCCGGCTCCGAAAACACAGGCCGAGAGTCGCCCCGGACGGTCCGCCTCTCGAGGCGCCCGCCCGCTCGGATAAAATGACACAAAGTGTCAACTACGAATGTTGTCCATCCAAGGAGGGAGCGTGATGCCCGGCCGGCTCCGAAAACACAGGCCGAGAGTCGCCCCGGACGGTCCGCCTCGCGGCGCCCGTCTGCTCGGATAAAATGACACAAAGTGTCAACTACGAATGTTGTCCATCCAAGGAGGGAGCGTGAGGCCCGGCCGGCTCCGAAAACACAGGCCGAGAGTCGCCCCGGACGGTCCGCCTCTCGAGGCGCCCGCCCGCTCGGATAAAATGACACAAAGTGTCAACTACGAATGTTGTCCATCCAAGGAGGGAGCGTGATGCCCGGCCGGCTCCGAAAACACAGGCCGAGAGTCGCCCCGGACGGTCCGCCTCGCGGCGCCCGCCCGCTCGGATAAAATGACACAAAGTGTCAACTACGAATGTTGTCCATCCAAGGAGGGAGCGTGAGGCCCGGCCGGCTCCGAAAACACAGGCCGAGAGTCGCCCCGGACGGTCCGCCTCTCGAGGCGCCCGCCCGCTCGGATAAAATGACACAAAGTGTCAACTACGAATGTTGTCCATCCAAGGAGGGAGCGTGATGCCCGGCCGGCTCCGAAAACACAGGCCGAGATTCGACCCCGGACGGGCCGTCTTCTCCCGGCGCCCGCCCGCGTACGCCCCCCATCCCCGGTCGCCCGTCTGCTCCCGGCGGGCCTCCGAGTACCCCCTCACCCAACTGACCGACTGGCACTCATGACCCGCCTTGGTAGGGCCTCCATCGGCCTCGGCTCGTCCGACGTCGGGTGGACGGTTCCTACCCACTGCGGGTCGCACTCTAGCGCCCCGGCCGCCGCGTGAGCGTGCGCTCCCCGCGCCGCCCCGCAGGCCCCGGCGCGACCGTACTGCGGCGAGACCGAGACGACCCGGTTTGGCATCCATCCCACCTAGCCACGATCCACGGAGGCCGAGCGAGCGGCTGAGTGTCGGGCGCCGCGCGTGCGAGCGTCCGCCGGCCGCGCCGGTCCTTCCGCGAATGTCGTTTCTCAAACCCTCCGGCTTGATAGCGGCGGCACCACGGGAAGCCGTCCACACACACCGTCCGACCTCTATCCGAAAAGCCTTCCCGACCAACCGCGGTCGTGGGGGCGTCTGTCGCTCCGCATCGGGGGGGCGTATGGCTTCCGCGCTACGCGCTGCGGGCTCGGGGGGGCCGCAACGGCTGAGTCTGACTCGGCCGGGGCGCAGCTTCCCTCCCGGCAGTCAGCAATAGTGCCGATCGCGCCTGCCACCAGCCCCCTCCCCGACGGGTTCGTCGGCGCCGGCTGGCCGCCGTCCGCCTTCGTTCCCCGAGGGTTCCCAACCAGCGCCGATCCAACTCCGCATCCTGGCCGCACGCAGTGCGTGCCTCGCGCGGGTAAGTCGCCGGCGCAGCGCCGCAGCTCCCGACCCCCGCGTACGGGAATAGTTGAGGGCCTCAGCGGGCCGCACCGACCGAGTCCGACTCGGGCCGGGGCGCAGATTCCCGCTTGGGTGACCGAACGTTCTCTGCTCGGGCCGGAGGGCCGACGCCCGTCCCCCCCCGTCGTCCCCCACGGACCGCCTCCGAGGCCACTTCGCACGGCTCATCCTCGGCTCCCTACCAATGCTTA
>NW_028232419.1:0-20000 GCF_054491065.1 Syngnathus leptorhynchus | reverse complement strand
ACGGCGGTCACCGAGGCACCCGCCGGAGGCGGGTGCCGAGTTCACCGGCCCCGAGCACCAGCGGTCAGCCACGGAGGGTGCTGGATCATCCATACTTCCAGAGCTCCAGAGCTCCATAGCCCCGGAGCTCCATAGCTCCATAGCCCCGGAGCTCCATAGCTCCATAGCCCCGGAGCTCCATAGCCCCGGAGCTCCATAGCTCCATAGCCCCGGAGCTCCATAGCTCCATAGCCCCGGAGCTCCATAGCTCCATAGCTCCATAGCCCCGGAGCTCCATAGCCCCGGAGCTCCATAGCCCCGGAGCTCCATAGCTCCATAGCCCCGGAGCTCCATAGCTCCATAGCCCCGGAGCTCCATAGCTCCATAGCTCCATAGCCCCGGAGCTCCATAGCCCCGGAGCTCCATAGCCCCGGAGCTCCATAGCTCCAGCCGCGGAGGGTGCTGGCTGGTGGCTCCATAGCTCCATACTTCCATACTTGCAGCCACGGAGTTGGCTAAAATTGCACTAAGTGCGAAAGCCCATTCATTTACAACGGCGTGTCCGCCAGGCGGCGACATTTCCCCGTTACCGGTGGCTGCGCGGCGGGTGAGTGACAGAGCTTATCCGAGCGGCTGGAACTCTGCGCCGGCGTGGTCGAGCGTGAGGCCTCGGCCCTTTGGCTGCCTGGTACCTAAAACACTTCCATTGATCCAGCCACGGAGGGTGCTGGCTGGTGGCTCCATACCTCCAGAGCTCCAGAGCTCCATAGCACCAGAGCTCCATAGCTCCATAGCACCAGAGCTCCATAGCTCCATAGCACCAGAGCTCCATAGCTCCATAGCACCAGAGCTCCATAGCTCCATAGCACCAGAGCTCCATAGCTCCATAGCACCAGAGCTCCATAGCTCCATAGCACCAGGGCTCCATAGCTCCATAGCTCCAGGGCTCCATAGCTCCAGGGCTCCATAGCTCCATAGCTCCAGGGCTCCATAGCTCCATACCTCCAGAGCTCCATAGCTCCAGCCTGGGTGGCTGGTGGCTCCATAGCTCCATACTTCCATAGCTCCAGTCAGAGAGTTGGCGAAAATTGCACTAAGTGCGAAAGCCCATTCATTTACAACGGCGTGTCCGCCAGGCGGCGACATTTCCCCGTTACCGGTGGCTGCGTGGCGGGTGAGTGACAGAGCTTATCCGAGCGGCTGGAACTCTGCGCCGGCGTGGTCGAGCGTGAGGCCCCGGCCCTTTGGCTGCCTGGTACCTAAAACACTTCCATTGATCCAGCCACGGAGGGTGCTGGCTGGTGGCTCCATAGCTCCATAGCTCCATAGCACCAGAGCTCCATAGCTCCATAGCACCAGAGCTCCATAGCTCCATAGCACCAGAGCTCCATAGCTCCATAGCACCAGAGCTCCATAGCTCCATAGCACCAGAGCTACATAGCTCCATAGCACCAGAGCTCCATAGCTCCATAGCACCAGAGCTCCATAGCTCCATAGCACCAGAGCTCCATAGCTCCATAGCACCAGAGCTCCATAGCTCCAGAGCTCCATAGCTCCAGCCTGGGTGGCTGGTGGCTCCATAGCTCCATACTTCCATAGCTCTAAGTCAGAGAGTTGGCGAAAATTGCACTAAGTGCGAAAGCCCATTCATTTACAACGGCGTGTCCACAAGGCGGCGACATTTCCCCGTTACCGGTGGCTGCGCGGCGGGAGAGTGACAGAGCTCATCCGAGCGGCTGGAACTCTGCGCCGGCGTGGTCGAGCGTGAGGCCTCGGCACTTTGGCCGCCTGGTACCTAAACACTTCCATTGATCCAGCCACGGAGGGTGCTGGCTGGTGGCTCCATACCTCCATAGCTCCATACCTCCAGAGCTCCATAGCTCCATAGCACCAGAGCTCCATAGCTCCATAGCACCAGAGCTCCATAGCTCCATAGCACCAGAGCTCCAGAGCTCCATAGCACCAGAGCTCCAGAGCTCCATAGCACCAGAGCTCCATAGCTCCATAGCACCAGAGCTCCATAGCTCCATAGCACCAGAGCTCCATAGCTCCATAGCACCAGAGCTCCATAGCTCCATAGCACCAGAGCTCCATAGCTCCATAGCACCAGAGCTCCATAGCTCCATAGCACCAGAGCTCCATAGCTCCATAGCACCAGGGCTCCATAGCTCCATAGCTCCAGGGCTCCATAGCTCCATAGCTCCAGAGCTCCAGAGCTCCAGAGCTCCATAGCTCCATAGCTCCATACTTCCATAGCTCCGGAGCTCCATGGCTCCATACTTCCATAGCTCCAGCCTGGCTGGCTGGTGGCTCCATAGCTCCATACTTGCAGCCACGGAGCTGGCGAAAATTGCACTAAGTGCGAAAGCCCATTCATTTACAACGGCGTGTCCACAAGGCGGCGACATTTCCCCGTTACCGGTGGCTGCGCGGCGGGTGAGTGACAGAGCTTATCCGAGCGGCTGGAACTCTGCGCCGGCGTGGTCGAGAGTGAGGCCTCGGCCCTTTGGCTGCCTGGTACCTAAAACACTTCCATTGATCCAGCCTCGGAGGGTGCTGGCTGGTGGCTCCATACCTCCATAGCTCCATACCTCCAGAGCTCCATAGCTCCATAGCACCAGAGCTCCATAGCTCCATAGCACCAGAGCTCCATAGCTCCATAGCACCAGAGCTCCATAGCTCCATAGCACCAGAGCTCCATAGCACCAGAGCTCCATAGCTCCATAGCACCAGAGCTCCATAGCTCCATAGCACCAGAGCTCCATAGCTCCATAGCACCAGAGCTCCATAGCTCCATAGCACCAGAGCTCCATAGCTCCATAGCTCCATAGCTCCAGGGCTCCATAGCTCCATAGCTCCAGGGCTCCATAGCTCCAGGGCTCCAGGGCTCCATAGCTCCAGGGCTCCATAGCTCCAGGGCTCCAGGGCTCCATAGCTCCAGGGCTCCATAGCTCCAGGGCTCCAGGGCTCCATAGCTCCATACCTCCAGAGCTCCATACCTCCAGAGCTCCAGAGCTCCATAGCACCAGAGCTCCATGGCTTCAGAGCTCCATAGCACCATAGCTCCATACCTCCAGAGCTCCAGGGCTCCATAGCTCCATAGCTCCATAGCTCCATAGCTCCATACCTCCAGAGCTCCATAGCACCAGAGCTCCAGAGCTCCATAGCTCCAGCCTGGGTGGCTGGTGGCTCCATAGCTCCATACTTCCATAGCTCTAAGTCAGAGAGTTGGCGAAAATTGCACTAAGTGCGAAAGCCCATTCATTTACAACGGCGTGTCCACAAGGCGGCGACATTTCCCCGTTACCGGTGGCTGCGCGGCGGGAGAGTGACAGAGCTCATCCGAGCGGCTGGAACTCTGCGCCGGCGTGGTCGAGCGTGAGGCCTCGGCACTTTGGCCGCCTGGTACCTAAACACTTCCATTGATCCAGCCACGGAGGGTGCTGGCTGGTGGCTCCATACCTCCATAGCTCCATACCTCCAGAGCTCCAGAGCTCCATAGCACCAGAGCTCCATAGCTCCATAGCACCAGAGCTCCATAGCACCAGAGCTCCATAGCTCCATAGCACCAGAGCTCCATAGCTCCATAGCACCAGAGCTCCATAGCTCCATAGCACCAGAGCTCCATAGCACCAGAGCTCCATAGCTCCATAGCACCAGAGCTCCATAGCTCCATAGCACCAGCTCCATAGCTCCATAGCACCAGAGCTCCATAGCTCCATAGCACCAGAGCTCCATAGCTCCATAGCACCAGAGCTCCATAGCTCCATAGCACCAGAGCTCCATAGCTCCATAGCACCAGAGCTCCATAGCTCCATAGCTCCAGGGCTCCATAGCTCCAGGGCTCCAGGGCTCCATAGCTCCAGGGCTCCATAGCTCCAGGGCTCCAGGGCTCCATAGCTCCATACCTCCAGAGCTCCATAGCTCCATACTTCCAGAGCTCCATAGCTCCATAGCACCAGAGCTCCAGAGCTCCATAGCTCCATAGCACCAGAGCTCCATAGCACCAGAGCTCCATAGCTCCAGCCTGGGTGGCTGGTGGCTCCATAGCTCCATACTTCCATAGCTCCAGTCAGAGAGTTGGCGAAAATTGCACTAAGTGCGAAAGCCCATTCATTTACAAGGGCGTGTCCACAAGGCGGCGACATTTCCCCGTTACCGGTGGCTGCGCGGCAGGAGAGTGACAGAGCTTATCCGAGCGGCTGGAACTCTGCGCCGGCGTGGTCGAACGGCTGGCCTCGGTAGTTGAGGTACCAGGGGTGGGCCGGGGAGCTCCAGGCGGGTCTTGTGAGAGAGTGAAGCCGAGCGGCTGGAACTCTGGGCCGGCCTGGTCGAGCGGCTGGCCTCGGTAGTTGAGGTACCAGGGGCGGGCTGGGGAGCTCCAGGCGGGGCTTGTGAGAGAGTGAAGCCGAGCGGCTGGAACTCTGGGCCGGCGTGGTTGAGCCACGGAGGGTGCTGGCTGGTGGCTCCATAGCTCCATAGCTCCATAGCTCCATACTTCCATAGCTCCATACTTCCATAGCTCCAGACTTCCATAGCTCCATAGCTCCATAGCTCCATAGCTCCATAGCTCCATAGCACCAGAGCTCCAGAGCTCCATAGCACCAGAGCTCCAGAGCTCCATAGCTCCATAGCTCCATAGCCCCAGAGCTCCATAGCTCCATAGCTCCATAGCTCCAGAGCTCCATACTTCCATAGCTCCAGAGCTCCAGCCTGTCTGGTGGCTCCATAGCTCCATAGCTCCATACTTGCAGCCACGGAGCTGGCGAAAATTGCACTAAGTGCGAAAGCCCATTCATTTACAACGGCGTGTCCACAAGGCGGCGACATTTCCCCGTTACCGGTGGCTGCTTAGCGGGAGAGTGACAGAGCTTATCCGAGCGGCTGGAACTCTGGGCCGGCCTGGTCGAGCGGCTGGCCTCGGTAGTTGAGGTACCAGGGGCGGGCTGGGGAGCTCCAGGCGGGGCTTGTGAGAGAGTGTAGCCGAGCGGCTGGAACTCTGGGCCGGCGTGGTTGAGCAGCATGCCCGCGGAGGTGGCTCTTCCATAGGCACGGAGGGTGCTGGAGCTCCACACTTCCCTAGGCACGGAGGGTGCTGGAGCTCCACACTTCCATAGGCAGGGAGGGTGCTGGAGCTCCACACTTCCATAGGCAGGGAGGGTGCTGGAGCTCCACACTTCCATAGGCAGGGAGGGTGCTGGAGCTCCACACTTCCATAGGCAGGGAGGGTGCTGGAGCTCCACACTTCCATAGGCAGGGAGGGTGCTGGAGCTCCACACTTCCATAGGCAGGGAGGGTGCTGGAGCTCCACACTTCCATAGGCAGGGAGGGTGCTGGAGCTCCACACTTCCATAGGCAGGGAGGGTGCTGGAGCTCCACACTTCCATAGGCAGGGAGGGTGCTGGAGCTCCACACTTCCATAGGCAGGGAGGGTGCTGGAGCTCCACACTTCCATAGGCAGGGAGGGTGCTGGAGCTCCACACTTCCATAGGCAGGGAGGGTGCTGGAGCTCCACACTTCCATAGGCAGGGAGGGTGCTGGAGCTCCACACTTCCATAGGCAGGGAGGGTGCTGGAGCTCCACACTTCCATAGGCAGGGAGGGTGCTGGAGCTCCACACTTCCATAGGCAGGGAGGGTGCTGGAGCTCCACACTTCCATAGGCAGGGAGGGTGCTGGAGCTCCACACTTCCATAGGCAGGGAGGGTGCTGGAGCTCCACACTTCCATAGGCAGGGAGGGTGCTGGAGCTCCACACTTCCATAGGCAGGGAGGGTGCTGGAGCTCCACACTTCCATAGGCAGGGAGGGTGCTGGAGCTCCACACTTCCATAGGCAGGGAGGGTGCTGGAGCTCCACACTTCCATAGGCAGGGAGGGTGCTGGAGCTCCACACTTCCATAGGCAGGGAGGGTGCTGGAGCTCCACACTTCCATAGGCAGGGAGGGTGCTGGAGCTCCACACTTCCATAGGCAGGGAGGGTGCTGGAGCTCCACACTTCCATAGGCAGGGAGGGTGCTGGAGCTCCACACTTCCATAGGCAGGGAGGGTGCTGGAGCTCCACACTTCCATAGGCAGGGAGGGTGCTGGAGCTCCACACTTCCATAGGCAGGGAGGGTGCTGGAGCTCCACACTTCCATAGGCAGGGAGGGTGCTGGAGCTCCACACTTCCATAGGCAGGGAGGGTGCTGGAGCTCCACACTTCCATAGGCAGGGAGGGTGCTGGAGCTCCACACTTCCATAGGCAGGGAGGGTGCTGGAGCTCCACACTTCCATAGGCAGGGAGGGTGCTGGAGCTCCACACTTCCATAGGCAGGGAGGGTGCTGGAGCTCCACACTTCCATAGGCAGGGAGGGTGCTGGAGCTCCACACTTCCATAGGCAGGGAGGGTGCTGGAGCTCCACACTTCCATAGGCAGGGAGGGTGCTGGAGCTCCACACTTCCATAGGCAGGGAGGGTGCTGGAGCTCCACACTTCCATAGGCAGGGAGGGTGCTGGAGCTCCACACTTCCATAGGCAGGGAGGGTGCTGGAGCTCCACACTTCCATAGGCAGGGAGGGTGCTGGAGCTCCACACTTCCATAGGCAGGGAGGGTGCTGGAGCTCCACACTTCCATAGGCAGGGAGGGTGCTGGAGCTCCACACTTCCATAGGCAGGGAGGGTGCTGGAGCTCCACACTTCCATAGGCAGGGAGGGTGCTGGAGCTCCACACTTCCATAGGCAGGGAGGGTGCTGGAGCTCCACACTTCCATAGGCAGGGAGGGTGCTGGAGCTCCACACTTCCATAGGCAGGGAGGGTGCTGGAGCTCCACACTTCCATAGGCAGGGAGGGTGCTGGAGCTCCACACTTCCATAGGCAGGGAGGGTGCTGGAGCTCCACACTTCCATAGGCAGGGAGGGTGCTGGAGCTCCACACTTCCATAGGCAGGGAGGGTGCTGGAGCTCCACACTTCCATAGGCAGGGAGGGTGCTGGAGCTCCACACTTCCATAGGCAGGGAGGGTGCTGGAGCTCCACACTTCCATAGGCAGGGAGGGTGCTGGAGCTCCACACTTCCATAGGCAGGGAGGGTGCTGGAGCTCCACACTTCCATAGGCAGGGAGGGTGCTGGAGCTCCACACTTCCATAGGCAGGGAGGGTGCTGGAGCTCCACACTTCCATAGGCAGGGAGGGTGCTGGAGCTCCACACTTCCATAGGCAGGGAGGGTGCTGGAGCTCCACACTTCCATAGGCAGGGAGGGTGCTGGAGCTCCACATCCACACTTCCAGCCACTGCATGCTGGCACTTCCACCTTGCTTGCTAAGTCGGCGTGATCTTGCCCAAAAAGTCCCTCCTCACCTCCAGCTGGAAGTGGAAAAAAATCCTCCACCTGCTTGGCCGAGGTTCTGGAAGCCAGCAGCTCGCAGAATGTTGCCAAAGTTTCACTGGAAGGAAAAGAAAAGAGAAGACCGAGTGCGCATTTCACCTACCGCCGAATGTCCACAAGAGGGAAGTGTCACTCCGTCGCAGAATCTGCGCCGACGCACTCGGCACCCTTCGAATTTATGGTGCCGGTGCGGGTGTTCTGGGTGCAAAAAGGCCGCCCAAGTGGTAGAAAAAAATCAGACTTCGTCTCTTAGGTCGAAATTAATGCCAAGTTTTGAAATGCGCTGGCAGGGGTGGACCAGGGCCCGTTACAAGTGCTTAGCCGAGGTCCTGGAAGCCTAACCCGGCGTGATCTTGTGCAAAAAGCCGCTGCTGAGCTCCAGCTGGAAGTGTAAAAAGAACCGGGCTGGATCAAAAAAAGAACCGGGCGGCCCGTTAAAATTGCTTAGCCGAGGTCCTGGAAGCCTAACACGGCGTGTTCTTGTGCAAAAAGCCGCTCCCGAGCTCCAGCTGGAAGTGTAAAAAGAACCAGGCTGGATAAAAAAAAGAACCGGGCTGGATCAAAAAAGAACCGGGCGACCCGTTAAAATTGCTTAGCCGAGGTCCTGGAAGCCTAACACGGCGTGATCTTGTGCAAAAAGCCGCTCCCGAGCTCCAGCTGGAAGTGTGAAAAGAACCGGGCTGGATAAAAAAAAGAACCGGGCTGGATCAAAAAAGAACCGGGCGACCCGTTAAAATTGCTTAGCCGAGGTCCTGGAAGCCTAACCCGGCGTGATCTTGTGCAAATAGCCGCTGCCGAGCTCCAGCTGGAAGTGTGAAAAGAACCGGGCTGGATAAAAAACAAAGAACCGGGCTGGATCAAAAAAGAACCGGGCGACCCGTTAAAATTGCTTAGCCGAGGTCCTGGAAGCCTAACACGGCGTGATCTTGTGCAAAAAGCCGCTCCCGAGCTCCAGCTGGAAGTGTAAAAAGAACCAGGCTGGATAAAAAAAAGAACCGGGCTGGATCAAAAAAGAACCGGGCGACCCGTTAAAATTGCTTAGCCGAGGTCCTGGAAGCCTAACACGGCGTGTTCTTGTGCAAAAAGCCGCTCCCGAGCTCCAGCTGGAAGTGTAAAAAGAACCAGGCTGGATAAAAAAAAAGAACCGGGCTGGATAAAAAAAAGAACCGGGCGACCCGTTAAAATTGCTTAGCCGAGGTCCTGGAAGCCTAACACGGCGTGATCTTGTGCAAAAAGCCGCTCCCGAGCTCCAGCTGGAAGTGTAAAAAGAACCAGGCTGGATAAAAAAAAGAACCGGGCTGGATCAAAAAAGAACCGGGCGACCCGTTAAAATTGCTTAGCCGAGGTCCTGGAAGCCTAACACGGCGTGTTCTTGTGCAAAAAGCCGCTCCCGAGCTCCAGCTGGAAGTGTAAAAAGAACCAGGCTGGATAAAAAAAAAGAACCGGGCTGGATCAAAAAAGAACCGGGCGACCCGTTAAAATTGCTTAGCCGAGGTCCTGGAAGCCTAACACGGCGTGATCTTGTGCAAAAAGCCGCTCCCGAGCTCCAGCTGGAAGTGTAAAAAGAACCAGGCTGGATAAAAAAAAGAACCGGGCTGGATCAAAAAAGAACCGGGCGACCCGTTAAAATTGCTTAGCCGAGGTCCTGGAAGCCTAACACGGCGTGATCTTGTGCAAAAAGCCGCTCCCGAGCTCCAGCTGGAAGTGTAAAAAGAACCAGGCTGGATAAAAAAAAGAACCGGGCTGGATCAAAAAAGAACCGGGCGACCCGTTAAAATTGCTTAGCCGAGGTCCTGGAAGCCTAACACGGCGTGATCTTGTGCAAAAAGCCGCTCCCGAGCTCCAGCTGGAAGTGTAAAAAGAACCAGGCTGGATAAAAAAAGAACCGGGCTGGATAAAAAAAGAACCGGGCGACCCGTTAAAATTGCTTAGCCGAGGTCCTGGAAGCCTAACACGGCGTGTTCTTGTGCAAAAAGCCGCTCCCGAGCTCCAGCTGGAAGTGTAAAAAGAACCAGGCTGGATAAAAAAAAGAACCGGGCTGGATCAAAAAAGAACCGGGCGACCCGTTAAAATTGCTTAGCCGAGGTCCTGGAAGCCTAACACGGCGTGTTCTTGTGCAAAAAGCCGCTCCCGAGCTCCAGCTGGAAGTGTAAAAAGAACCAGGCTGGATAAAAAAAAGAACCGGGCTGGATCAAAAAAGAACCGGGCGACCCGTTAAAATTGCTTAGCCGAGGTCCTGGAAGCCTAACACGGCGTGATCTTGTGCAAAAAGCCGCTCCCGAGCTCCAGCTGGAAGTGTAAAAAGAACCGGGCTGGATAAAAAAAGAACCGGGCTGGATCAAAAAAGAACCGGGCGACCCGTTAAAATTGCTTAGCCGAGGTCCTGGAAGCCTAACCCGGCGTGATCTTGTTCAAAAAGCCGCTCCCGAGCTCCAGCTGGAAGTGTAAAAAGAACCGGGCTGGATAAAAAAAAGAACCGGGCTGGATCAAAAAAGAACCGGGCGACCCGTTAAAATTGCTTCGCCGAGGTCCTGGAAGCCTAACACGGCGTGATCTTGTGCAAAAAGCCGCTCCCGAGCTCCAGCTGGAAGTGTAAAAAGAACCGGGCTGGATAAAAAAAAGAACCGGGCTGGATCAAAAAAGAACCGGGCGACCCGTTAAAATTGCTTAGCCGAGGTCCTGGAAGCCTAACACGGCGTGATCTTGTGCAAAAAGCCGCTCCCGAGCTCCAGCTGGAAGTGTAAAAAGAACCGGGCTGGATAAAAAAAGAACCGGGCTGGATCAAAAAAGAACCGGGCGACCCGTTAAAATTGCTTAGCCGAGGTCCTGGAAGCCTAACACGGCGTGATCTTGTGCAAAAAGCCGCTCCCGAGCTCCAGCTGGAAGTGTAAAAAGAACCGGGCTGGATAAAAAAAAGAACCGGGCTGGTTCAAAAAAGAACCGGGCAACCCGTTAAAATTGCTTCGCCGAGGTCCTGGAAGCCTAACCCGGCGTGATCTTGCCCGAAATTCGGCCTCTATACTTCCATTTTAGGTACCAGGCGCTCATAGTGTGTTGGTCCCACTAGTCAGTGTACTGGTCCCACTCGCTAGTGTACTGGTCCCCCTAGTCAGTGTACTCATCCAGTTACCCCCCGTTTTCCAAAACACCATCGGCACGTATAAGGGGGGGACTCCTGAGAGAGATGAGGTATATGGCAGCGCAACACCAATCCGCTCCGCGCTGGTTCCCATGTCGGCTACGGATGAATAAAACCAGCCTGTCCCCCCTGGAGCTCACGAGACACGGAATTTTTTCTAAGTGCCAACGGCTCTTCCGAGCAAACGTGTCCGCTCCGGCTGGTTCCCCCGTCGGCCTCGAATGACGAAAAATGCCGGTCTCCGCCCGGAACTCATGACAAACGAAAAATTTTCTAAGTGCCAACGGCACTAGCGAGCGAATGTGTCCGCTCGGCGCTGGTTCCCGGGTCGAACCCGGAAGACGAAAAACGCCGCTCTCCGCCCGGAGCTCATGACAAACGAAAAATTTTCTAAGTGCCAACGGCACTAGCGAGCGAATGTGTCCGCTCGGCGCTGGTTCCCGGGTCGAACCCGGAAGACGAAAAACGCCGCTCTCCGCCCGGAGCTCATGACAAACGAAAAATTTTCTAAGTGCCAACGGCACTAGCGAGCGAATGTGTCCGCTCGGCGCTGGTTCCCGGGTCGAACCCGGAAGACGAAAAACGCCGCTCTCCGCCCGGAGCTCATGACAAACGAAAAATTTTCTAAGTGCCAACGGCACTAGCGAGCGAATGTGTCCGCTCGGCGCTGGTTCCCGGGTCGAACCCGGAAGACGAAAAACGCCGCTCTCCGCCCGGAGCTCATGACAAACGAAAAATTTTCTAAGTGCCAACGGCACTAGCGAGCGAATGTGTCCGCTCGGCGCTGGTTCCCGGGTCGAACCCGGAAGACGAAAAACGCCGCTCTCCGCCCGGAGCTCATGACAAACGAAAAATTTTCTAAGTGCCAACGGCACTAGCGAGCGAATGTGTCCGCTCGGCGCTGGTTCCCGGGTCGAACCCGGAAGACGAAAAACGCCGCTCTCCGCCCGGAGCTCATGACAAACGAAAAATTTTCTAAGTGCCAACGGCACTAGCGAGCGAATGTGTCCGCTCGGCGCTGGTTCCCGGGTCGAACCCGGAAGACGAAAAACGCCGGTCTCCGCCCGGAGCTCATGACAAACGAAAAATTTTCTAAGTGCCAACGGCACTAGCGAGCGAATGTGTCCGCTCGGCGCTGGTTCCCGGGTCGAACCCGGAAGACGAAAAACGCCGCTCTCCGCCCGGAGCTCATGACAAACGAAAAATTTTCTAAGTGCCAACGGCACTAGCGAGCGAATGTGTCCGCTCGGCGCTGGTTCCCGGGTCGAACCCGGAAGACGAAAAACGCCGGTCTCCGCCCGGAGCTCATGACAAACGAAAAATTTTCTAAGTGCCAACGGCACTTGCGAGCGAATGTGTCCGCTCGGCGCTGGTTCCCGGGTCGAACCCGGAAGACGAAAAACGCCGGTCTCCGCCCGGAGCTCATGACAAACGAAAAATTTTCTAAGTGCCAACGGCACTAGCGAGCGAATGTGTCCGCTCGGCGCTGGTTCCCGGGTCGAACCCGGAAGACGAAAAACGCCGGTCCTCGCCCGGAGCTCATGACAAACGAAAAATTTTCTAAGTGCCAACGGCACTAGCGAGCGAATGTGTCCGCTCGGCGCTGGTTCCCGGGTCGAACCCGGAAGACGAAAAACGCCGGTCCTCGCCTGGAGGTCCCAGCAAAATCAGCGAAAAAACGACTAAGTGTCAACTTTCAAAAAAACGACTAAGTGTCAACTTTCGAAAAAACGGCTAAGTGTCGACTTTCGAAAAAACGGCTAAGTGTCGCCTTTCGAAAAAACGACTAAGTGTCGCCTCTCTGAAAAAACGACTAAGTGCCCACGGCTCTGCGGGGCTTGTGAGTCCGCCCCGCGCCGGTTCGGCGGTCGGCCTCAAAAAGCGAAAAATCAGCCTCTTTCCCTGGAGCTCACCAAAAATTTGACGAAATTTTTCTAAGTTCTCCTCGAGGTACCAGGGGGTGAGGTACCCGGGCTAAGGTGCAGTACCTTTTTTGGTCTTCAGGTGCGCCAGAGTACAATGAAATGGTCCCAGTAGTCAGTGTACTCATCGACTTTCCCCCCGTTTTCCAAAGCACCTCGTTTACGAGTATGGAGGAGATGGTGCTGGTCTCCCCACGGCGTCGGACACGCCGTCCTCGACAGCACAAGGTCGGATAGAAGACCTGGAAAGCGCCGTGGCACGCGCTGGAGGTGGGCACTTTGGCGAAAAAACGACTAAGTGTCAACTTTCGAAAAAACGACTAAGTGTCAACTTTCGAAAAAACGGCTAAGTGTCAACTTTCGAAAAAACGACTAAGTGTCACCTCTCTGAAAAAATGGCAAAGTGTCGCCTCTCTGAAAATTTTCTAAGTGCCCACGGCTCTGCGGGCTCGTGCATCCGAGCCGCGCCGGTTCTGCAACCGGCCTAGAATGACGAAAAATAACGGTCTCCTCCTGGAGCTCACAGCCAATTGTGGCGAAAAAGTGGCAAAGTGCCCACGGCTCTGCGGGCTCGTGCATCCGACCCGCGCCGGTTCTGCAGCCGGCCTAGAATGACGAAAAATAACGGTCTCCTCCTGGAGCTCACAGCCAACTTGGCAAAAAGTTTCTAAGTGCCCACGGCCCTGCCGAGCTTTGGCGTCCGCCCAGCGCCGGTTCCGCAGTCGGCCTCCAATGACGAAAAATAACGGTCTCCTCCTGGAGCTCACAGCCAACTTGGCAAAAAGTTTCTAAGTGCCCACGGCCCTGCCGAGCTTTGGCGTCCGCCCAGCGCCGGTTCCGCAGTCGGCCTCGAATGACGAAAAATAACGGTCTCCTCCTGGAGCTCACAGCCAACTTGGCAAAAAGTTTCTAAGTGCCCACGGCCCTGCCGAGCTTTGGCGTCCGCCCAGCGCCGGTTCCGCAGTCGGCCTCGAATGACGAAAAATAACGGTCTCCTCCTGGAGCTCACAGCCAACTTGGCAAAAAGTTTCTAAGTGCCCACGGCCCTGCCGAGCTTTGGCGTCCGCCCAGCGCCGGTTCCGCAGTCGGCCTCGAATGACGAAAAATAACGGTCTCCTCCTGGAGCTCACAGCCAACTTGGCAAAAAGTTTCTAAGTGCCCACGGCCCTGCCGAGCTTTGGCGTCCGCCCAGCGCCGGTTCCGCAGTCGGCCTCGAATGACGAAAAATAACGGTCTCCTCCTGGAGCTCACAGCCAACTTGGCAAAAAGTTTCTAAGTGCCCACGGCCCTGCCGAGCTTTGGCGTCCGCCCAGCGCCGGTTCCGCAGTCGGCCTCGAATGACGAAAAATAACGGTCTCCTCCTGGAGCTCACAGCCAACTTGGCAAAAAGTTTCTAAGTGCCCACGGCCCTGCCGAGCTTTGGCGTCCGCCCAGCGCCGGTTCCGCAGTCGGCCTCGAATGACGAAAAATAACGGTCTCCTCCTGGAGCTCACAGCCAACTTGGCAAAAAGTTTCTAAGTGCCCACGGCCCTGCCGAGCTTTGGCGTCCGCCCAGCGCCGGTTCCGCAGTCGGCCTCGAATGACGAAAAATAACGGTCTCCTCCTGGAGCTCACAGCCAACTTGGCAAAAAGTTTCTAAGTGCCCACGGCCCTGCCGAGCTTTGGCGTCCGCCCAGCGCCGGTTCCGCAGTCGGCCTCGAATGACGAAAAATAACGGTCTCCTCCTGGAGCTCACAGCCAACTTGGCAAAAAGTTTCTAAGTGCCCACGGCCCTGCCGAGCTTTGGCGTCCGCCCAGCGCCGGTTCCGCAGTCGGCCTCGAATGACGAAAAATAACGGTCTCCTCCTGGAGCTCACAGCCAACTTGGCAAAAAGTTTCTAAGTGCCCACGGCCCTGCCGAGCTTTGGCGTCCGCCCAGCGCCGGTTCCGCAGTCGGCCTCGAATGACGAAAAATAACGGTCTCCTCCTGGAGCTCACAGCCAACTTGGCAAAAAGTTTCTAAGTGCCCACGGCCCTGCCGAGCTTTGGCGTCCGCCCAGCGCCGGTTCCGCAGTCGGCCTCGAATGACGAAAAATAACGGTCTCCTCCTGGAGCTCACAGCCAACTTGGCAAAAAGTTTCTAAGTGCCCACGGCCCTGCCGAGCTTTGGCGTCCGCCCAGCGCCGGTTCCGCAGTCGGCCTCGAATGACGAAAAATAACGGTCTCCTCCTGGAGCTCACAGCCAACTTGGCAAAAAGTTTCTAAGTGCCCACGGCCCTGCCGAGCTTTGGCGTCCGCCCAGCGCCGGTTCCGCAGTCGGCCTCGAATGACGAAAAATAACGGTCTCCTCCTGGAGCTCACAGCCAACTTGGCAAAAAGTTTCTAAGTGTCACATCTCTGAAAAAACGGCTAAGTGTCGACTTTCGAAAAAACGGCAAAGTGTCACATCTCTGAAAAAACGGCTAAGTGTCGACTTTCGAAAAAACGGCTAAGTGTCGCCTTTCGAAAAAACGGCTAAGTGTCGCCTCTCTGAAAAAACGGCAAAGTGTCAACTTTCGAAAAAACGACAGAGTGTCGCCTCTCTGAAAAAACGACTAAGTGTCGACTCTGAGAAAATGGCAAAGTGCCCACGGCTCTGCGGGCTCGTGCATCCGACCCGCGCCGGTTCCCCAGCCGGCCTGAAATAAGGCAAAACCAGCCTCTCCGCCTGGAGCTCAGAGCCAACTTGGCGAATATTTTCTAAGTGCCCACGGCTCTGCGTGGCTACGGCGTCTGCCCAGCGCCGGTTCCTGGGTCGAACCCCGAGGACGAGGAATGCCGGTCTCCGCCTGGAGGTCCCAGCTTAATCGGCGAAAATTTTCTAAGTGCCCACGGCTCTGCCGGCTCGTGCATCCGACCCGCGCCGGTTCCCCAGCCGGCCTGAAATAAGGCAAAACCAGGCTCTCCCCCTGGAGCTCAGAGCCAATTGTGGCGAAAAAACGACTAAGTGTCAACTTTCGAAAAAACGACTAAGTGTCAACTTTCCAAAAAAAACGGCTAAGTGTCGACTTTCGAAAAAACGGCTAAGTGTCAACTTTCGAAAAAACGACTAAGTGTCGCCTCTGAAAAAACGACTAAGTGTCGCCTCTCTGAAAAAACGACTAAGTGCCCACGGCTCTGCGGGGCTTGTGAGTCCGCCCCGCGCCGGTTCGGCGGTCGGCCTCAAAAAGCGAAAAATCAGCTCTCTCCCTGGAGCTCACCAAAAATTTGTCGAAATTTTTCTAAGTTCTCCTCGAGGTACCAGGGGTGAGGTACCCGGGCTAAGGTGCAGTACCTTTTTTGGTCTTCAGGTGCGCCAGAGTACAATGAAATGGTCCCAGTAGTCAGTGTACTCATCGACTTTCCCCCGTTTTCCAAAGCACCCCGTTTACGAGTATGGAGGAGATGGTGCTGGTCTCCCCACGGCGTCGGACACGCCGTCCTCGACAGCACAAGGTCGGATAGAAGACCTGAAAAGCGCCGTGGCACGCGCTGGAGGTGTCACTGTGGCGAAAAAGTGACTAAGTGTCAACTTTCGAAAAAACGGCTAAGTGTCAACTTTCGAAAAACGGCTAAGTGTCAACTTTCGAAAAAACGGCTAAGTGTCAACTTTCGAAAAAACGACTAAGTGTCGCCTCTCTGAAAAAACGGCAAAGTGTCAACTTTCGAAAAAACGACTAAGTGTCAACTTTCGAAAAAACGACTAAGTGTCACCTCTCTGAAAAAATGGCAAAGTGTCAACTGCGAATGTGGTGGTGCATGGAAGGAAGTGGAGGACGGCCGCCTCCTTAAACACAGGCCGAAGAGGAGCGTCAGGGCCGGCTCCTTAAACACGGACCGAGTGTCGCCCTTAACACAGACCAAGCGGAGGACGGCCGCCTCCCTAAATACAGGCCGAACCGGAGCGCGAGGGCCGCTCCTTAAACACGGACCGAGTGTCGCCCTTAACACAGACCAAGGGGAGGACGGCCGCCTCCTTAAACACAGGCCGGAGAGGAGCGTCAGGGCCAGGCTCCTCAAACATGGACCGAGTGTCGCCCTTAACACAGACCAAGGGGAGGACGGCCGCCTCCTTAAACACAGGCCGGAGAGGAGCGTCAGGGCCAGGCTCCTCAAACATGGACCGAGTGTCGCCCTTAACACAGACCAAGGGGAGGACGGCCGCCTCCTTAAACACAGGCCGGAGAGGAGCGTCAGGGCCAGGCTCCTCAAACATGGACCGAGTGTCGCCCTTAACACAGACCAAGGGGAGGACGGCCGCCTCCTTAAACACAGGCCGGAGAGGAGCGTCAGGGCCAGGCTCCTCAAACATGGACCGAGTGTCGCCCTTAACACGGACCAAGGGGAGGACGGCCGCCTCCTTAAACACAGGCGGAGAGGAGCGTCAGGGCCAGGCTCCTCAAACATGGACCGAGTGTCGCCCTTAACACGGACCAAGGGGAGGACGGCCGCCTCCTTAAACACAGGCCGGAGAGGAGCGTCAGGGCCAGGCTCCTCAAACATGGACCGAGTGTCGCCCTTAACACAGACCAAGGGGAGGACGGCCGCCTCCTTAAACACAGGCCGGAGAGGAGCGTCAGGGCCAGGCTCCTCAAACATGGACCGAGTGTCGCCCTTAACACGGACCAAGGGGAGGACGGCCGCCTCCTTAAACACAGGCCGGAGAGGAGCGTCAGGGCCAGCTCCTCAAACATGGACCGAGTGTCGCCCTTAACACGGACCAAGGGGAGGACGGCCGCCTCCTTAAACACAGGCCGGAGAGGAGCGTCAGGGCCAGGCTCCTCAAACATGGACCGAGTGTCGCCCTTAACACGGACCAAGGGGAGGACGGCCGCCTCCTTAAACACAGGCCGGAGAGGAGCGTCAGGGCCAGGCTCCTCAAACATGGACAGAGTGTCGCCCTTAACACAGACCAAGCGGAGGACGCCGCCTCCTAAATACAGGCCGAACCGGAGCGCGAGTGTCGCTCCTTAAACACGGACCGAGTGGAGGACGGCCGCCTCCTTAAACACAGGCCGAACAAAATGACACAAAGTGTCAACTGCGAATGTTGTCCATCCAAGGAAGGAGCGTGATGCCCGGCCGGCTCCTTAAACACAGGCCGAGAGTCGCCCCGGACGGTCCGCCTCGCGGCGCCCGTCTGCTCGGATAAAATGACACAAAGTGTCAACTACGAATGTTGTCCATCCAAGGAGGGAGCGTGATGCCCGGCCGGCTCCGAAAACACAGGCCGAGAGTCGCCCCGGACGGTCCGCCTCGCGGCGCCCGTCTGCTCGGATAAAATGACACAAAGTGTCAACTGCGAATGTTGTCCATCCAAGGAAGGAGCGTGATGCCCGGCCGGCTCCTTAAACACAGGCCGAGAGTCGCCCCGGACGGTCCGCCTCGCGGCGCCCGCCCGCTCGGATAAAATGACACAAAGTGTCAACTACGAATGTTGTCCATCCAAGGAAGGAGCGTGATGCCGGCCGGCTCCTTAAACACAGGCCGAGAGTCGCCCCGGACGGTCGCCTCGCGGCGCCCGTCTGCTCGGATAAAATGACACAAAGTGTCAACTACGAATGTTGTCCATCCAAGGAGGGAGCGTGATGCCCGGCCGGCTCCGAAAACACAGGCCGAGAGTCGCCCGGACGGTCCGCCTCGCGGCGCCCGTCTGCTCGGATAAAATGACACAAAGTGTCAACTGCGAATGTTGTCCATCCAAGGAAGGAGCGTGATGCCCGGCCGGCTCCTTAAACACAGGCCGAGAGTCGCCCCGGACGGTCCGCCTCGCGGCGCCCGCCCGCTCGGATAAAATGACACAAAGTGTCAACTACGAATGTTGTCCATCCAAGGAGGGAGCGTGAGGCCCGGCCGGCTCCGAAAACACAGGCCGAGAGTCGCCCCGGACGGTCCGCCTCTCGAGGCGCCCGCCCGCTCGGATAAAATGACACAAAGTGTCAACTACGAATGTTGTCCATCCAAGGAGGGAGCGTGATGCCCGGCCGGCTCCGAAAACACAGGCCGAGAGTCGCCCCGGACGGTCCGCCTCGCGGCGCCCGTCTGCTCGGATAAAATGACACAAAGTGTCAACTACGAATGTTGTCCATCCAAGGAGGGAGCGTGAGGCCCGGCCGGCTCCGAAAACACAGGCCGAGAGTCGCCCCGGACGGTCCGCCTCTCGAGGCGCCCGCCCGCTCGGATAAAATGACACAAAGTGTCAACTACGAATGTTGTCCATCCAAGGAGGGAGCGTGATGCCCGGCCGGCTCCGAAAACACAGGCCGAGAGTCGCCCCGGACGGTCCGCCTCGCGGCGCCCGCCCGCTCGGATAAAATGACACAAAGTGTCAACTACGAATGTTGTCCATCCAAGGAGGGAGCGTGAGGCCCGGCCGGCTCCGAAAACACAGGCCGAGAGTCGCCCCGGACGGTCCGCCTCTCGAGGCGCCCGCCCGCTCGGATAAAATGACACAAAGTGTCAACTACGAATGTTGTCCATCCAAGGAGGGAGCGTGATGCCCGGCCGGCTCCGAAAACACAGGCCGAGATTCGACCCCGGACGGGCCGTCTTCTCCCGGCGCCCGCCCGCGTACGCCCCCCATCCCCGGTCGCCCGTCTGCTCCCGGCGGGCCTCCGAGTACCCCCTCACCCAACTGACCGACTGGCACTCATGACCCGCCTTGGTAGGGCCTCCATCGGCCTCGGCTCGTCCGACGTCGGGTGGACGGTTCCTACCCACTGCGGGTCGCACTCTAGCGCCCCGGCCGCCGCGTGAGCGTGCGCTCCCCGCGCCGCCCCGCAGGCCCCGGCGCGACCGTACTGCGGCGAGACCGAGACGACCCGGTTTGGCATCCATCCCACCTAGCCACGATCCACGGAGGCCGAGCGAGCGGCTGAGTGTCGGGCGCCGCGCGTGCGAGCGTCCGCCGGCCGCGCCGGTCCTTCCGCGAATGTCGTTTCTCAAACCCTCCGGCTTGATAGCGGCGGCACCACGGGAAGCCGTCCACACACACCGTCCGACCTCTATCCGAAAAGCCTTCCCGACCAACCGCGGTCGTGGGGGCGTCTGTCGCTCCGCATCGGGGGGCGTATGCTTCCGCGCTACGCGCTGCGGGCTCGGGGGGGCCGCAACGGCTGAGTCTGACTCGGCCGGGGCGCAGCTTCCCTCCCGGCAGTCAGCAATAGTGCCGATCGCGCCTGCCACCAGCCCCCTCCCCGACGGGTTCGTCGGCGCCGGCTGGCCGCCGTCCGCCTTCGTTCCCCGAGGGTTCCCAACCAGCGCCGATCCAACTCCGCATCCTGGCCGCACGCAGTGCGTGCCTCGCGCGGGTAAGTCGCCGGCGCAGCGCCGCAGCTCCCGACCCCCGCGTACGGGAATAGTTGAGGGCCTCAGCGGGCCGCACCGACCGAGTCCGACTCGGGCCGGGGCGCAGATTCCCGCTTGGGTGACCGAACGTTCTCTGCTCGGGCCGGAGGGCCGACGCCCGTCCCCCCCCGTCGTCCCCCACGGACCGCCTCCGAGGCCACTTCGCACGGCTCATCCTCGGCTCCCTACCAATGCTTAATCGATGGGGCCGCCCGGCCGGATTCGCGCCACCCTGTCCACCGCGAGTCTCCCCAG
>NW_028232418.1:15000-32500 GCF_054491065.1 Syngnathus leptorhynchus | reverse complement strand
GCCCCGGAGCTCCATAGCTCCATAGCCCCGGAGCTCCATAGCTCCATAGCCCCGGAGCTCCATAGCCCCGGAGCTCCATAGCCCCGGAGCTCCATAGCCCCGGAGCTCCATAGCCCCAGAGCTCCATACTTCCATAGCCCCAGAGCTCCATAGCTCCATACTTCCATAGCTCCAGCCGCGGAGGGTGCTGGCTGGTGGCTCCATAGCTCCATACTTCCATACTTGCAGCCACGGAGTTGGCTAAAATTGCACTAAGTGCGAAAGCCCATTCATTTACAACGGCGTGTCCGCCAGGCGGCGACATTTCCCCGTTACCGGTGGCTGCGCGGCGGGTGAGTGACAGAGCTTATCCGAGCGGCTGGAACTCTGCGCCGGCGTGGTCGAGCGTGAGGCCCCGGCCCTTTGGCTGCCTGGTACCTAAAACACTTCCATTGATCCAGCCACGGAGGGTGCTGGCTGGTGGCTCCATAGCTCCATAGCTCCATAGCACCAGAGCTCCATAGCTCCATAGCACCAGAGCTCCATAGCTCCATAGCACCAGAGCTCCATAGCTCCATAGCACCAGAGCTCCATAGCTCCATAGCACCAGAGCTCCATAGCTCCATAGCACCAGAGCTCCATAGCTCCATAGCACCAGAGCTCCATAGCTCCATAGCACCAGAGCTCCATAGCTCCATAGCACCAGAGCTCCATAGCTCCATAGCACCAGAGCTCCATAGCTCCATAGCTCCAGGGCTCCATAGCTCCAGGGCTCCATAGCTCCATAGCTCCAGGGCTCCATAGCTCCATACCTCCAGAGCTCCATAGCTCCAGCCTGGGTGGCTGGTGGCTCCATAGCTCCATACTTCCATAGCTCCAGTCAGAGAGTTGGCGAAAATTGCACTAAGTGCGAAAGCCCATTCATTTACAACGGCGTGTCCGCCAGGCGGCGACATTTCCCCGTTACCGGTGGCTGCGTGGCGGGTGAGTGACAGAGCTTATCCGAGCGGCTGGAACTCTGCGCCGGCGTGGTCGAGCGTGAGGCCCCGGCCCTTTGGCTGCCTGGTACCTAAAACACTTCCATTGATCCAGCCACGGAGGGTGCTGGCTGGTGGCTCCATAGCTCCATAGCTCCATAGCACCAGAGCTCCATAGCTCCATAGCACCAGAGCTCCATAGCTCCATAGCACCAGAGCTCCATAGCTCCATAGCACCAGAGCTCCATAGCTCCATAGCACCAGAGCTCCATAGCTCCATAGCACCAGAGCTCCATAGCTCCATAGCACCAGAGCTCCATAGCTCCATAGCACCAGAGCTCCATAGCTCCATAGCACCAGAGCTCCATAGCTCCATAGCACCAGAGCTCCATAGCTCCATAGCACCAGAGCTCCATAGCTCCATAGCTCCAGCCTGGGTGGCTGGTGGCTCCATAGCTCCATACTTCCATAGCTCCAGTCAGAGAGTGTGCTAAAATTGCACTAAGTGCGAAAGCCCATTCATTTACAACGGCGTGTCCACAAGGCGGCGACATTTCCCCGTTACCGGTGGCTGCGCGGCGGGTGAGTGACAGAGCTTATCCGAGCGGCTGGAACTCTGCGCCGGCGTGGTCGAGCGTGAGGCCTCGGCCCTTTGGCTGCCTGGTACCTAAAACACTTCCATTGATCCAGCCACGGAGGGTGCTGGCTGGTGGCTCCATAGCTCCATACCTCCAGAGCTCCAGAGCTCCATAGCACCAGAGCTCCATAGCTCCATAGCACCAGAGCTCCATAGCACCAGAGCTCCATAGCTCCATAGCACCAGAGCTCCATAGCTCCATAGCACCAGAGCTCCATAGCTCCATAGCACCAGAGCTCCATAGCTCCATAGCTCCATAGCACCAGAGCTCCATAGCTCCATAGCACCAGAGCTCCATAGCTCCATAGCACCAGAGCTCCATAGCTCCATAGCACCAGAGCTCCATAGCTCCATAGCACCAGAGCTCCATAGCTCCATAGCACCAGAGCTCCATAGCTCCATAGCTCCAGGGCTCCATAGCTCCATAGCTCCAGGGCTCCATAGCTCCAGGGCTCCATAGCTCCAGGGCTCCATAGCTCCAGGGCTCCAGGGCTCCATAGCTCCATACCTCCAGAGCTCCATACCTCCAGAGCTCCATAGCACCAGAGCTCCATGGCTTCAGAGCTCCATAGCACCATAGCTCCATACCTCCAGAGCTCCAGGGCTCC
Source organism: Syngnathus leptorhynchus (assembly GCF_054491065.1). Lineage (NCBI taxonomy): Eukaryota > Metazoa > Chordata > Actinopteri > Syngnathiformes > Syngnathidae > Syngnathus > Syngnathus leptorhynchus. The sequence continues at coordinate 30,299 of NW_028232418.1, read as the reverse complement.
ATAGCTCCATAGCTCCATAGCTCCATAGCTCCATACCTCCAGAGCTCCATAGCACCAGAGCTCCATGGCTCCATAGCTCCAGCCTGGGTGGCTGGTGGCTCCATAGCTCCATACTTCCATAGCTCCAGTCAGAGAGTTGGCGAAAATTGCACTAAGTGCGAAAGCCCATTCATTTACAACGGCGTGTCCGCCAGGCGGCGACATTTCCCCGTTACCGGTGGCTGCGCGGCGGGTGAGTGACAGAGCTTATCCGAGCGGCTGGAACTCTGCGCCGGCGTGGTCGAGCGGCTGGCCTCGGTAGTTGAGGTACCAGGGGTGGGGCGGGGAGCTCCAGGCGGGTCTTGTGAGAGAGTGAAGCCGAGCGGCTGGAACTCTCGGCCGGCCTGGTCGAGCGGCTGGCCTCGGTAGTTGAGGTACCAGGGGCGGGCTGGGGAGCTCCAGGCGGGGCTTGTGAGAGAGTGAAGCCGAGCGGCTGGAACTCTGGGCCGGCCTGGTCGAGCGGCTGGCCTCGGTAGTTGAGGTACCAGGGGCGGGCTGGGGAGCTCCAGGCGGGGCTTGTGAGAGAGTGTAGCCGAGCGGCTGGAACTCTGGGCCGGCGTGGTTGAGCAGCATGCCCGCGGAGGTGGCTCTTCCATAGGCAGGGAGGGTGCTGGAGCTCCACACTTCCATAGGCAGGGAGGGTGCTGGAGCTCCACACTTCCATAGGCAGGGAGGGTGCTGGAGCTCCACACTTCCATAGGCAGGGAGGGTGCTGGAGCTCCACACTTCCATAGGCAGGGAGGGTGCTGGAGCTCCACACTTCCATAGGCAGGGAGGGTGCTGGAGCTCCACACTTCCATAGGCAGGGAGGGTGCTGGAGCTCCACACTTCCGTAGGCAGGGAGGGTGCTGGAGCTCCACACTTCCGTAGGCAGGGAGGGTGCTGGAGCTCCACACTTCCGTAGGCAGGGAGGGTGCTGGAGCTCCACACTTCCGTAGGCAGGGAGGGTGCTGGAGCTCCACACTTCCATAGGCAGGGAGGGTGCTGGAGCTCCACACTTCCATAGGCAGGGAGGGTGCTGGAGCTCCACACTTCCATAGGCAGGGAGGGTGCTGGAGCTCCACACTTCCATAGGCAGGGAGGGTGCTGGAGCTCCACACTTCCATAGGCAGGGAGGGTGCTGGAGCTCCACACTTCCATAGGCAGGGAGGGTGCTGGAGCTCCACACTTCCATAGGCAGGGAGGGTGCTGGAGCTCCACACTTCCATAGGCAGGGAGGGTGCTGGAGCTCCACACTTCCATAGGCAGGGAGGGTGCTGGAGCTCCACACTTCCATAGGCAGGGAGGGTGCTGGAGCTCCACACTTCCGTAGGCAGGGAGGGTGCTGGAGCTCCACACTTCCGTAGGCAGGGAGGGTGCTGGAGCTCCACACTTCCGTAGGCAGGGAGGGTGCTGGAGCTCCACACTTCCATAGGCAGGGAGGGTGCTGGAGCTCCACACTTCCATAGGCAGGGAGGGTGCTGGAGCTCCACACTTCCATAGGCAGGGAGGGTGCTGGAGCTCCACACTTCCATAGGCAGGGAGGGTGCTGGAGCTCCACACTTCCATAGGCAGGGAGGGTGCTGGAGCTCCACACTTCCATAGGCAGGGAGGGTGCTGGAGCTCCACACTTCCATAGGCAGGGAGGGTGCTGGAGCTCCACACTTCCATAGGCAGGGAGGGTGCTGGAGCTCCACACTTCCATAGGCAGGGAGGGTGCTGGAGCTCCACACTTCCATAGGCAGGGAGGGTGCTGGAGCTCCACACTTCCATAGGCAGGGAGGGTGCTGGAGCTCCACACTTCCATAGGCAGGGAGGGTGCTGGAGCTCCACACTTCCATAGGCAGGGAGGGTGCTGGAGCTCCACACTTCCATAGGCAGGGAGGGTGCTGGAGCTCCACACTTCCATAGGCAGGGAGGGTGCTGGCACATCCACACTTCCAGCCACGGAGCATGCTGGCACTTCCACCTTGCTTGCTAAGTCGGCGTGATCTTGCCCAAAAAGTCCCTCCTCACCTCCAGCTGGAAGTGGAAAAAAATCCTCCACCTGCTTGGCCGAGGTTCTGGAAGCCAGCAGCTCGCAGAATGTTGCCAAAGTTTCACTGGAAGGAAAAGAAAAGAGAAGACCGAGTGCGCATTTCACCTACCGCCGAATGTCCACAAGAGGGAAGTGTCACTCCGTCGCAGAATCTGCGCCGACGCACTCGGCACCCTTCGAATTTATGGTGCCGGTGCGGGTGTTCTGGGTGCAAAAAGGCCGCCCAAGTGGTAGAAAAAAATCAGACTTCGTCTCTTAGGTCGAAATTAATGCCAAGTTTTGAAATGCGCTGGCAGGGGTGGACCAGGGCCCGTTAGAAGTGCTTAGGCGAGGTCCTGGAAGCCTAACCCGGCGTGATCTTGTGCAAAAAGCCGCTGCTGAGCTCCAGCTGGAAGTGTAAAAAGAACCGGGCTGGATCAAAAAAAGAACCGGGCGGCCCGTTAAAATTGCTTAGCCGAGGTCCTGGAACCCTAACCCGGCGTGATCTTGTGCAAAAAGCCGCTGCTGAGCTCCAGCTGGAAGTGTAAAAAGAACCGGGCTGGTTCAAAAAAAGAACCGGGCGACCCGTTAGAAGTGCTTAGCCGAGGTCCTGGAAGCCTAACCCGGCGTGATCTTGTGCAAAAAGCCGCTGCTGAGCTCCAGCTGGAAGTGGAAAAAGAACCGGGCTGGATCAAAAAAGAACCGGGCTGGATCAAAAAAGAACCGGGCGGCCCGTTAAAATTGCTTAGCCGAGGTCCTGGAAGCCTAACACGGCGTGATCTTGTGCAAAAAACCGCTCCCGAGCTCCAGCTGGAAGTGTAAAAAGAACCGGGCTGGATAAAAAAAGAACCGGGCTGGATCAAAAAAGAACCGGGCGACCCGTTAAAATTGCTTAGCCGAGGTCCTGGAAGCCTAACACGGCGTGATCTTGTGCAAAAAGCCGCTCCCGAGCTCCAGCTGGAAGTGTAAAAAGAACCGGGCTGGATAAAAAAAGAACCGGGCTGGATCAAAAAAGAACCGGGCGACCCGTTAAAATTGCTTAGCCGAGGTCCTGGAAGCCTAACCCGGCGTGATCTTGTGCAAATAGCCGCTGCCGAGCTCCAGCTGGAAGTGTGAAAAGAACCGGGCTGGATAAAAAAAAGAACCGGGCTGGATCAAAAAAGAACCGGGCGACCCGTTAAAATTGCTTAGCCGAGGTCCTGGAAGCCTAACACGGCGTGATCTTGTGCAAAAAACCGCTCCCGAGCTCCAGCTGGAAGTGTAAAAAGAACCGGGCTGGATAAAAAAAGAACCGGGCTGGATCAAAAAAGAACCGGGCGACCCGTTAAAATTGCTTAGCCGAGGTCCTGGAAGCCTAACCCGGCGTGATCTTGTGCAAAAAGCCGCTCCCGAGCTCCAGCTGGAAGTGTAAAAAGAACCGGGCTGGATAAAAAAAGAACCGGGCTGGATCAAAAAAGAACCGGGCGACCCGTTAAAATTGCTTAGCCGAGGTCCTGGAAGCCTAACACGGCGTGTTCTTGTGCAAAAAGCCGCTCCCAAGCTCCAGCTGGAAGTGTAAAAAGAACCGGGCTGGATAAAAAAAAGAACCGGGCTGGATCAAAAAAGAACCGGGCGACCCGTTAAAATTGCTTAGCCGAGGTCCTGGAAGCCTAACACGGCGTGATCTTGTGCAAAAAGCCGCTCCCGAGCTCCAGCTGGAAGTGTAAAAAGAACCGGGCTGGATAAAAAAAGAACCGGGCTGGATAAAAAAAAGAACCGGGCGACCCGTTAAAATTGCTTAGCCGAGGTCCTGGAAGCCTAACACGGCGTGTTCTTGTGCAAAAAGCCGCTCCCGAGCTCCAGCTGGAAGTGTAAAAAGAACCAGGCTGGATAAAAAAAAGAACCGGGCTGGATCAAAAAAGAACCGGGCGACCCGTTAAAATTGCTTAGCCGAGGTCCTGGAAGCCTAACACGGCGTGATCTTGTGCAAAAAGCCGCTCCCGAGCTCCAGCTGGAAGTGTAAAAAGAACCGGGCTGGATAAAAAAAGAACCGGGCTGGATAAAAAAAAGAACCGGGCGACCCGTTAAAATTGCTTAGCCGAGGTCCTGGAAGCCTAACACGGCGTGATCTTGTGCAAAAAGCCGCTCCCGAGCTCCAGCTGGAAGTGTAAAAAGAACCAGGCTGGATAAAAAAAAGAACCGGGCTGGATCAAAAAAGAACCGGGCGACCCGTTAAAATTGCTTAGCCGAGGTCCTGGAAGCCTAACACGGCGTGTTCTTGTGCAAAAAGCCGCTCCCGAGCTCCAGCTGGAAGTGTAAAAAGAACCGGGCTGGATAAAAAAAAGAACCGGGCTGGTTCAAAAAAGAACCGGGCAACCCGTTAAAATTGCTTAGCCGAGGTCCTGGAAGCCTAACACGGCGTGTTCTTGTGCAAAAAGCCGCTCCCGAGCTCCAGCTGGAAGTGTAAAAAGAACCAGGCTGGATAAAAAAAAGAACCGGGCTGGATCAAAAAAGAACCGGGCGACCCGTTAAAATTGCTTAGCCGAGGTCCTGGAAGCCTAACACGGCGTGTTCTTGTGCAAAAAGCCGCTCCCGAGCTCCAGCTGGAAGTGTAAAAAGAACCAGGCTGGATAAAAAAAAGAACCGGGCTGGTTCAAAAAAGAACCGGGCAACCCGTTAAAATTGCTTAGCCGAGGTCCTGGAAGCCTAACACGGCGTGATCTTGTGCAAAAAGCCGCTCCCGAGCTCCAGCTGGAAGTGTAAAAAGAACCGGGCTGGATAAAAAAAGAACCGGGCTGGATAAAAAAAAAGAACCGGGCGACCCGTTAAAATTGCTTAGCCGAGGTCCTGGAAGCCTAACACGGCGTGATCTTGTGCAAAAAGCCGCTCCCGAGCTCCAGCTGGAAGTGTAAAAAGAACCAGGCTGGATAAAAAAAAGAACCGGGCTGGATCAAAAAAGAACCGGGCGACCCGTTAAAATTGCTTAGCCGAGGTCCTGGAAGCCTAACACGGCGTGATCTTGTGCAAAAAGCCGCTCCCGAGCTCCAGCTGGAAGTGTAAAAAGAACCGGGCTGGATAAAAAAAGAACCGGGCTGGATAAAAAAAAGAACCGGGCGACCCGTTAAAATTGCTTAGCCGAGGTCCTGGAAGCCTAACACGGCGTGATCTTGTGCAAAAAGCCGCTCCCGAGCTCCAGCTGGAAGTGTAAAAAGAACCAGGCTGGATAAAAAAAAGAACCGGGCTGGATCAAAAAAGAACCGGGCGACCCGTTAAAATTGCTTAGCCGAGGTCCTGGAAGCCTAACACGGCGTGTTCTTGTGCAAAAAGCCGCTCCCGAGCTCCAGCTGGAAGTGTAAAAAGAACCGGGCTGGATAAAAAAAAGAACCGGGCTGGTTCAAAAAAGAACCGGGCAACCCGTTAAAATTGCTTAGCCGAGGTCCTGGAAGCCTAACACGGCGTGTTCTTGTGCAAAAAGCCGCTCCCGAGCTCCAGCTGGAAGTGTAAAAAGAACCAGGCTGGATAAAAAAAAGAACCGGGCTGGATCAAAAAAGAACCGGGCGACCCGTTAAAATTGCTTAGCCGAGGTCCTGGAAGCCTAACACGGCGTGTTCTTGTGCAAAAAGCCGCTCCCGAGCTCCAGCTGGAAGTGTAAAAAGAACCAGGCTGGATAAAAAAAAGAACCGGGCTGGATCAAAAAAGAACCGGGCGACCCGTTAAAATTGCTTAGCTGAGGTCCTGGAAGCCTAACACGGCGTGATCTTGTGCAAAAAGCCGCTCCCGAGCTCCAGCTGGAAGTGTAAAAAGAACCGGGCTGGATAAAAAAAAAGAACCGGGCTGGTTCAAAAAAGAACCGGGCAACCCGTTAAAATTGCTTAGCCGAGGTCCTGGAAGCCTAACCCGGCGTGATCTTGTGCAAAAAGCCGCTCCCGAGCTCCAGCTGGAAGTGTAAAAAGAACCGGGCTGGATAAAAAAAAAGAACCGGGCTGGTTCAAAAAAGAACCGGGCAACCCGTTAAAATTGCTTAGCCGAGGTCCTGGAAGCCTAACCCGGCGTGATCTTGCCCGAAAGTCGGCCTCTATACTTCCATTTTAGGTACCAGGGGCTATTAGTGTACTTGGTCCCACTAGTCAGTGTACTCATCCAGTTACCCCCCGTTTTCCAAAACACCATCGGCACGTATAAGGGGGGGACTCTTGAGAGAGATGAGGTATATGGCAGCGCAACACCAATCCGCTCCGCGCTGGTTCCCATGTCGGCTACGGATGAATAAAACCAGCCTGTCCCCCCTGGAGCTCACGAGACACGGAATTTTTTCTAAGTGCCAACGGCTCTTCCGAGCAAACGTGTCCGCTCCGGCTGGTTCCCCCGTCGGCCTCGAATGACGAAAAATGCCGGTCTCCGCCCGGAGCTCATGACAAACGAAAAATTTTCTAAGTGCCAACGGCACTAGCGAGCGAATGTGTCCGCTCGGCGCTGGTTCCCGGGTCGAACCCGGAAGACGAAAAACGCCGCTCTCCGCCCGGAGCTCATGACAAACGAAAAATTTTCTAAGTGCCAACGGCACTAGCGAGCGAATGTGTCCGCTCGGCGCTGGTTCCCGGGTCGAACCCGGAAGACGAAAAACGCCGCTCTCCGCCCGGAGCTCATGACAAACGAAAAATTTTCTAAGTGCCAACGGCACTAGCGAGCGAATGTGTCCGCTCGGCGCTGGTTCCCGGGTCGAACCCGGAAGACGAAAAACGCCGCTCTCCGCCCGGAGCTCATGACAAACGAAAAATTTTCTAAGTGCCAACGGCACTAGCGAGCGAATGTGTCCGCTCGGCGCTGGTTCCCGGGTCGAACCCGGAAGACGAAAAACGCCGCTCTCCGCCCGGAGCTCATTACAAACGAAAAATGTTCTAAGTGCCAACGGCACTAGCGAGCGAATGTGTCCGCTCGGCGCTGGTTCCCGGGTCGAACCCGGAAGACGAAAAACGCCGCTCTCCGCCCGGAGCTCATGACAAACGAAAAATTTTCTAAGTGCCAACGGCACTAGCGAGCGAATGTGTCCGCTCGGCGCTGGTTCCCGGGTCGAACCCGGAAGACGAAAAACGCCGCTCTCCGCCCGGAGCTCATGACAAACGAAAAATTTTCTAAGTGCCAACGGCACTAGCGAGCGAATGTGTCCGCTCGGCGCTGGTTCCCGGGTCGAACCCGGAAGACAAAAAACGCCGGTCTCCGCCCGGAGCTCATGACAAACGAAAAATTTTCTAAGTGCCAACGGCACTAGCGAGCGAATGTGTCCGCTCGGCGCTGGTTCCCGGGTCGAACCCGGAAGACGAAAAACGCCGCTCTCCGCCCGGAGCTCATGACAAACGAAAAATTTTCTAAGTGCCAACGGCACTTGCGAGCGAATGTGTCCGCTCGGCGCTGGTTCCCGGGTCGGACCCGGAAGACGAAAAACGCCGGTCTCCGCCCGGAGCTCATGACAAACGAAAAATTTTCTAAGTGCCAACGGCACTAGCGAGCGAATGTGTCCGCTCGGCGCTGGTTCCCGGGTCGGACCCGGAAGACGAAAAACGCCGGTCCTCGCCTGGAGGTCCCAGCAAAATCGGCGAAAAAACGACTAAGTGTCAACTTTCGAAAAAACGACTAAGTGCCCACGGCTCTGCGGGGCTTGTGAGTCCGCCCCGCGCCGGTTCGGTGGTCGGCCTCAAAAAGCAAAAAATCAGCCTCTCTCCCTGGAGCTCACCTCGAGGTACCAGGGGGTGAGGTACCCGGGCTAAGGTGCAGTACCTTTTTTGGTCTTCAGGTGCGCCAGAGTACAATGAAATGGTCCCAGTAGTCAGTGTACTCATCGACTTTCCCCCCGTTTTCCAAAGCACCTCGTTTACGAGTATGGAGGAGATGGTGCTGGTCTCCCCACGGCGTCGGACACGCCGTCCTCGACAGCACAAGGTCGGATAGAAGACCTGGAAACCGCCGTGGCACGCGCTGGAGGTGGGCACTTTGGCGAAAAAACGACTAAGTGTCAACTTTCGAAAAAACGACTAAGTGTCAACTTTCGAAAAAACGGCTAAGTGTCAACTTTCGAAAAAACGACTAAGTGTCACCTCTCTGAAAAAATGGCAAAGTGTCGCCTCTCTGAAATTTTTCTAAGTGCCCACGGCTCTGCGGGCTCGTGCATCCGAGCCGCGCCAGTTCTGCAACCGGCCTAGAATGACGAAAAATAACGGTCTCCTCCTGGAGCTCACAGCCAATTGTGGCGAAAAAGTGGCAAAGTGCCCACGGCCCTGCCGAGCTTTGGCGTCCGCTCAGCGCCGGTGCCGCAGTCGGCCTCGAATGACGAAAAATGACGGTCTCCTCCTGGAGCTCACAGCCAACTTGGCAAAAAGTTTCTAAGTGCCCACGGCCCTGCCGAGCTTTGGCGTCCGCCCAGCGCCGGTTCCGCAGTCGGCCTCGAATGACGAAAAATAACGGTCTCCTCCTGGAGCTCACAGCCAACTTGGCAAAAAGTTTCTAAGTGCCCACGGCCCTGCCGAGCTTTGGCGTCCGCTCAGCGCCGGTGCCGCAGTCGGCCTCGAATGACGAAAAATGACGGTCTCCTCCTGGAGCTCACAGCCAACTTGGCAAAAAGTTTCTAAGTGCCCACGGCCCTGCCGAGCTTTGGCGTCCGCCCAGCGCCGGTTCCGCAGTCGGCCTCGAATGACGAAAAATAACGGTCTCCTCCTGGAGCTCACAGCCAACTTGGCAAAAAGTTTCTAAGTGCCCACGGCCCTGCCGAGCTTTGGCGTCCGCTCAGCGCCGGTGCCGCAGTCGGCCTCGAATGACGAAAAATGACGGTCTCCTCCTGGAGCTCACAGCCAACTTGGCAAAAAGTTTCTAAGTGCCCACGGCCCTGCCGAGCTTTGGCGTCCGCCCAGCGCCGGTTCCGCAGTCGGCCTCGAATGACGAAAAATAACGGTCTCCTCCTGGAGCTCACAGCCAACTTGGCAAAAAGTTTCTAAGTGCCCACGGCCCTGCCGAGCTTTGGCGTCCGCCCAGCGCCGGTTCCGCAGTCGGCCTCGAATGACGAAAAATAACGGTCTCCTCCTGGAGCTCACAGCCAACTTGGCAAAAAGTTTCTAAGTGCCCACGGCCCTGCCGAGCTTTGGCGTCCGCCCAGCGCCGGTTCCGCAGTCGGCCTCGAATGACGAAAAATAACGGTCTCCTCCTGGAGCTCACAGCCAACTTGGCAAAAAGTTTCTAAGTGCCCACGGCCCTGCCGAGCTTTGGCGTCCGCTCAGCGCCGGTTCCGCAGTCGGCCTCGAATGACGAAAAATGACGGTCTCCTCCTGGAGCTCACAGCCAACTTGGCAAAAAGTTTCTAAGTGCCCACGGCCCTGCCGAGCTTTGGCGTCCGCCCAGCGCCGGTTCCGCAGTCGGCCTCGAATGACGAAAAATAACGGTCTCCTCCTGGAGCTCACAGCCAACTTGGCAAAAAGTTTCTAAGTGCCCACGGCCCTGCCGAGCTTTGGCGTCCGCCCAGCGCCGGTTCCGCAGTCGGCCTCGAATGACGAAAAATAACGGTCTCCTCCTGGAGCTCACAGCCAACTTGGCAAAAAGTTTCTAAGTGCCCACGGCCCTGCCGAGCTTTGGCGTCCGCTCAGCGCCGGTGCCGCAGTCGGCCTCGAATGACGAAAAATGACGGTCTCCTCCTGGAGCTCACAGCCAACTTGGCAAAAAGTTTCTAAGTGCCCACGGCCCTGCCGAGCTTTGGCATCCGCCCAGCGCCGGTTCCGCAGTCGGCCTCGAATGACGAAAAATAACGGTCTCCTCCTGGAGCTCACAGCCAACTTGGCAAAAAGTTTCTAAGTGCCCACGGCCCTGCCGAGCTTTGGCGTCCGCCCAGCGCCGGTTCCGCAGTCGGCCTCGAATGACGAAAAATAACGGTCTCCTCCTGGAGCTCACAGCCAACTTGGCAAAAAGTTTCTAAGTGCCCACGGCCCTGCCGAGCTTTGGCATCCGCCCAGCGCCGGTTCCGCAGTCGGCCTCGAATGACGAAAAATGACGGTCTCCTCCTGGAGCTCACAGCCAACTTGGCAAAAAGTTTCTAAGTGCCCACGGCCCTGCCGAGCTTTGGCGTCCGCCCAGCGCCGGTTCCGCAGTCGGCCTCGAATGACGAAAAATAACGGTCTCCTCCTGGAGCTCACAGCCAACTTGGCAAAAAGTTTCTAAGTGCCCACGGCCCTGCCGAGCTTTGGCGTCCGCTCAGCGCCGGTGCCGCAGTCGGCCTCGAATGACGAAAAATGACGGTCTCCTCCTGGAGCTCACAGCCAACTTGGCAAAAAGTTTCTAAGTGCCCACGGCCCTGCCGAGCTTTGGCGTCCGCCCAGCGCCGGTTCCGCAGTCGGCCTCGAATGACGAAAAATAACGGTCTCCTCCTGGAGCTCACAGCCAACTTGGCAAAAAGTTTCTAAGTGCCCACGGCCCTGCCGAGCTTTGGCGTCCGCCCAGCGCCGGTTCCGCAGTCGGCCTCGAATGACGAAAAATAACGGTCTCCTCCTGGAGCTCACAGCCAACTTGGCAAAAAGTTTCTAAGTGTCACATCTGTGAAAAAACGACTAAGTGTCAACTTTCGAAAAAACGGCTAAGTGTCAACTTTCGAAAAAACGGCAAAGTGTCACATCTCTGAAAAAACGGCTAAGTGTCGACTTTCGAAAAAACGGCTAAGTGTCAACTTTCGAAAAAACGGCAAAGTGTCACATCTCTGAAAAAACGGCTAAGTGTCACATCTCTGAAAAAACGGCTAAGTGTCACATCTCTGAAAAAACGGCTAAGTGTCGCCTCTCTGAAAAAACGGCAAAGTGTCAACTTTCGAAAAAACGACAGAGTGTCGCCTCTCTGAAAAAACGACTAAGTGTCGACTCTGAGAAAATGGCAAAGTGCCCACGGCTCTGCGGGCTCGTGCATCCGACCCGCGCCGGTTCCCCAGCCGGCCTGATATAAGGCAAAACCAGCCTCTCCGCCTGGAGCTCAGAGCCAACTTGGCGAATATTTTCTAAGTGCCCACGGCTCTGCGTGGCTACGGCGTCTGCCCAGCGCCGGTTCCTGGGTCGAACCCCGAGGACGAGGAATGCCGGTCTCCGCCTGGAGGTCCCAGCTTAATCGGCGAAAATTTTCTAAGTGCCCACGGCTCTGCCGGGCTCGTGCATCCGACCCGCGCCGGTTCCCCAGCCGGCCTGAAATAAGGCAAAACCAGGCTCTCCCCCTGGAGCTCAGAGCCAATTGTGGCGAAAAAACGACTAAGTGTCAACTTTCGAAAAAACGACTAAGTGTCAACTTTCCAAAAAAACGGCTAAGTGTCGACTTTCGAAAAAACGGCTAAGTGTCAACTTTCGAAAAAACGACTAAGTGTCGCCTCTGAAAAAACGACTAAGTGTCGCCTCTCTGAAAAAACGACTAAGTGCCCACGGCTCTGCGGGGCTTGTGAGTCCGCCCCGCGCCGGTTCGGCGGTCGGCCTCAAAAAGCGAAAAATCAGCCTCTCTCCCTGGAGCTCACCAAAAATTTGTCGAAATTTTTCTAAGTTCTCCTCGAGGTACCAGGGGGTGAGGTACCCGGGCTAAGGTGCAGTACCTTTTTTGGTCTTCAGGTGCGCCAGAGTACAATGAAATGGTCCCAGTAGTCAGTGTACTCATCGACTTTCCCCCCGTTTTCCAAAGCACCCCGTTTACGAATATGGAGGAGATGGTGCTGGTCTCCCCACGGCGTCGGACACGCCGTCCTCGACAGCACAAGGTCGGATAGAAGACCTGAAAAGCGCCGTGGCACGCGCTGGAGGTGTCACTGTGGCGAAAAAGTGACTAAGTGTCAACTTTCGAAAAAACGGCTAAGTGTCAACTTTCGAAAAAACGGCTAAGTGTCAACTTTCGAAAAAACGGCTAAGTGTCACCTCTCTGAAAAAACGGCAAAGTGTCAACTTTCGAAAAAACGACTAAGTGTCAACTTTCGAAAAAACGACTAAGTGTCACCTCTCTGAAAAAATGGCAAAGTGTCAACTGCGAATGTGGTGGTGCATGGAAGGAAGTGGAGGACGGCCGCCTCCTTAAACACAGGCCGGAGAGGAGCGTCAGGGCCAGGCTCCTCAAACATGGACCGAGTGTCGCCCTTAACACAGACCAAGGGGAGGACGGCCGCCTCCTTAAACACAGGCCGGAGAGGAGCGTCAGGGCCAGGCTCCTCAAACATGGACCGAGTGTCGCCCTTAACACAGACCAAGGGGAGGACGGCCGCCTCCTTAAACACAGGCCGGAGAGGAGCGTCAGGGCCAGGCTCCTCAAACATGGACCGAGTGTCGCCCTTAACACAGACCAAGGGGAGGACGGCCGCCTCCTTAAACACAGGCCGGAGAGGAGCGTCAGGGCCAGGCTCCTCAAACATGGACCGAGTGTCGCCCTTAACACAGACCAAGGGGAGGACGGCCGCCTCCTTAAACACAGGCCGGAGAGGAGCGTCAGGGCCAGGCTCCTCAAACATGGACCGAGTGTCGCCCTTAACACGGACCAAGGGGAGGACGGCCGCCTCCTTAAACACAGGCCGGAGAGGAGCGTCAGGGCCAGGCTCCTCAAACATGGACCGAGTGTCGCCCTTAACACGGACCAAGGGGAGGACGGCCGCCTCCTTAAACACAGGCCGGAGAGGAGCGTCAGGGCCAGGCTCCTCAAACATGGACCGAGTGTCGCCCTTAACACAGACCAAGGGGAGGACGGCCGCCTCCTTAAACACAGGCCGGAGAGGAGCGTCAGGGCCAGGCTCCTCAAACATGGACCGAGTGTCGCCCTTAACACGGACCAAGGGGAGGACGGCCGCCTCCTTAAACACAGGCCGGAGAGGAGCGTCAGGGCCAGGCTCCTCAAACATGGACCGAGTGTCGCCCTTAACACGGACCAAGGGGAGGACGGCCGCCTCCTTAAACACAGGCCGGAGAGGAGCGTCAGGGCCAGGCTCCTCAAACATGGACAGAGTGTCGCCCTTAACACAGACCAAGCGGAGGACGGCCGCCTCCCTAAATACAGGCCGAACCGGAGCGCGAGTGTCGCTCCTTAAACACGGACCGAGTGGAGGACGGCCGCCTCCTTAAACACAGGCCGAACAAAATGACACAAAGTGTCAACTGCGAATGTTGTCCATCCAAGGAAGGAGCGTGATGCCCGGCCGGCTCCTTAAACACAGGCCGAGAGTCGCCCCGGACGGTCCGCCTCGCGGCGCCCGTCTGCTCGGATAAAATGACACAAAGTGTCAACTACGAATGTTGTCCATCCAAGGAGGGAGCGTGATGCCCGGCCGGCTCCGAAAACACAGGCCGAGAGTCGCCCCGGACGGTCCGCCTCGCGGCGCCCGTCTGCTCGGATAAAATGACACAAAGTGTCAACTGCGAATGTTGTCCATCCAAGGAAGGAGCGTGATGCCCGGCCGGCTCCTTAAACACAGGCCGAGAGTCGCCCCGGACGGTCCGCCTCGCGGCGCCCGTCTGCTCGGATAAAATGACACAAAGTGTCAACTACGAATGTTGTCCATCCAAGGAGGGAGCGTGATGCCCGGCCGGCTCCGAAAACACAGGCCGAGAGTCGCCCCGGACGGTCCGCCTCGCGGCGCCCGTCTGCTCGGATAAAATGACACAAAGTGTCAACTGCGAATGTTGTCCATCCAAGGAAGGAGCGTGATGCCCGGCCGGCTCCTTAAACACAGGCCGAGAGTCGCCCCGGACGGTCCGCCTCGCGGCGCCCGCCCGCTCGGATAAAATGACACAAAGTGTCAACTACGAATGTTGTCCATCCAAGGAGGGAGCGTGAGGCCCGGCCGGCTCCGAAAACACAGGCCGAGAGTCGCCCCGGACGGTCCGCCTCTCGAGGCGCCCGCCCGCTCGGATAAAATGACACAAAGTGTCAACTACGAATGTTGTCCATCCAAGGAGGGAGCGTGATGCCCGGCCGGCTCCGAAAACACAGGCCGAGAGTCGCCCCGGACGGTCCGCCTCGCGGCGCCCGTCTGCTCGGATAAAATGACACAAAGTGTCAACTACGAATGTTGTCCATCCAAGGAGGGAGCGTGAGGCCCGGCCGGCTCCGAAAACACAGGCCGAGAGTCGCCCCGGACGGTCCGCCTCTCGAGGCGCCCGCCCGCTCGGATAAAATGACACAAAGTGTCAACTACGAATGTTGTCCATCCAAGGAGGGAGCGTGATGCCCGGCCGGCTCCGAAAACACAGGCCGAGAGTCGCCCCGGACGGTCCGCCTCGCGGCGCCCGCCCGCTCGGATAAAATGACACAAAGTGTCAACTACGAATGTTGTCCATCCAAGGAGGGAGCGTGAGGCCCGGCCGGCTCCGAAAACACAGGCCGAGAGTCGCCCCGGACGGTCCGCCTCTCGAGGCGCCCGCCCGCTCGGATAAAATGACACAAAGTGTCAACTACGAATGTTGTCCATCCAAGGAGGGAGCGTGATGCCCGGCCGGCTCCGAAAACACAGGCCGAGATTCGACCCCGGACGGGCCGTCTTCTCCCGGCGCCCGCCCGCGTACGCCCCCCATCCCCGGTCGCCCGTCTGCTCCCGGCGGGCCTCCGAGTACCCCCTCACCCAACTGACCGACTGGCACTCATGACCCGCCTTGGTAGGGCCCCCATCGGCCTCGGCTCGTCCGACGTCGGGTGGACGGTTCCTACCCACTGCGGGTCGCACTCTAGCGCCCCGGCCGCCGCGTGAGCGTGCGCTCCCCGCGCCGCCCCGCAGGCCCCGGCGCGACCGTACTGCGGCGAGACCGAGACGACCCGGTTTGGCATCCATCCCACCTAGCCACGATCCACGGAGGCCGAGCGAGCGGCTGAGTGTCGGGCGCCGCGCGTGCGAGCGTCCGCCGGCCGCGCCGGTCCTTCCGCGAATGTCGTTTCTCAAACCCTCCGGCTTGATAGCGGCGGCACCACGGGAAGCCGTCCACACACACCGTCCGACCTCTATCCGAAAAGCCTTCCCGACCAACCGCGGTCGCGGGGGCGTCTGTCGCTCCGCATCGGGGGGGCGTATGGCTTCCGCGCTACGCGCTGCGGGCTCGGGGGGGCCGCAACGGCTGAGTCTGACTCGGCCGGGGCGCAGCTTCCCTCCCGGCAGTCAGCAATAGTGCCGATCGCGCCTGCCACCAGCCCCCTCCCCGACGGGTTCGTCGGCGCCGGCTGGCCGCCGTCCGCCTTCGTTCCCCGAGGGTTCCCAACCAGCGCCGATCCAACTCCGCATCCTGGCCGCACGCAGTGCGTGCCTCGCGCGGGTAAGTCG
>NW_028232418.1:0-2500 GCF_054491065.1 Syngnathus leptorhynchus | reverse complement strand
GTCACCGAGGCACCCGCCGAAGGCGGGTGCCGAGTTCACCGGCCCCAAGCGACAACCGGTCACCGAGGCACCCGCCGAAGGCGGGTGCCGAGTTCACCGGCCCCAAGCGACAACCGGTCACCGAGGCACCCGCCGAAGGCGGGTGCCGAGTTCACTGGCCCCAAGCGACAACCGGTCACCGAGGCACCCGCCGAAGGCGGGTGCCGAGTTCACTGGCCCCAAGCGACGGCGGTCACCGAGGCACCCGCCTCCGGCGGGTGCCGAGTTCACCGGCCCCGAGCACCAGCGGTCAGCCACGGAGGGTGCTGGATCATCCATACTTCCATAGCTCCAGAGCTCCATAGCCCCGGAGCTCCATAGCCCCGGAGCTCCATAGCTCCATAGCCCCGGAGCTCCATAGCCCCGGAGCTCCATAGCTCCATAGCCCCGGAGCTCCATAGCCCCGGAGCTCCATAGCTCCATAGCCCCGGAGCTCCATAGCCCCGGAGCTCCATAGCTCCATAGCCCCGGAGCTCCATAGCTCCATAGCCCCGGAGCTCCATAGCCCCGGAGCTCCATAGCCCCGGAGCTCCATAGCCCCGGAGCTCCATAGCCCCAGAGCTCCATACTTCCATAGCCCCAGAGCTCCATAGCTCCATACTTCCATAGCTCCAGCCGCGGAGGGTGCTGGCTGGTGGCTCCATAGCTCCATACTTCCATACTTGCAGCCACGGAGTTGGCTAAAATTGCACTAAGTGCGAAAGCCCATTCATTTACAACGGCGTGTCCGCCAGGCGGCGACATTTCCCCGTTACCGGTGGCTGCGCGGCGGGTGAGTGACAGAGCTTATCCGAGCGGCTGGAACTCTGCGCCGGCGTGGTCGAGCGTGAGGCCCCGGCCCTTTGGCTGCCTGGTACCTAAAACACTTCCATTGATCCAGCCACGGAGGGTGCTGGCTGGTGGCTCCATAGCTCCATAGCTCCATAGCACCAGAGCTCCATAGCTCCATAGCACCAGAGCTCCATAGCTCCATAGCACCAGAGCTCCATAGCTCCATAGCACCAGAGCTCCATAGCTCCATAGCACCAGAGCTCCATAGCTCCATAGCACCAGAGCTCCATAGCTCCATAGCACCAGAGCTCCATAGCTCCATAGCACCAGAGCTCCATAGCTCCATAGCACCAGAGCTCCATAGCTCCATAGCACCAGAGCTCCATAGCTCCATAGCTCCAGGGCTCCATAGCTCCAGGGCTCCATAGCTCCATAGCTCCAGGGCTCCATAGCTCCATACCTCCAGAGCTCCATAGCTCCAGCCTGGGTGGCTGGTGGCTCCATAGCTCCATACTTCCATAGCTCCAGTCAGAGAGTTGGCGAAAATTGCACTAAGTGCGAAAGCCCATTCATTTACAACGGCGTGTCCGCCAGGCGGCGACATTTCCCCGTTACCGGTGGCTGCGTGGCGGGTGAGTGACAGAGCTTATCCGAGCGGCTGGAACTCTGCGCCGGCGTGGTCGAGCGTGAGGCCCCGGCCCTTTGGCTGCCTGGTACCTAAAACACTTCCATTGATCCAGCCACGGAGGGTGCTGGCTGGTGGCTCCATAGCTCCATAGCTCCATAGCACCAGAGCTCCATAGCTCCATAGCACCAGAGCTCCATAGCTCCATAGCACCAGAGCTCCATAGCTCCATAGCACCAGAGCTCCATAGCTCCATAGCACCAGAGCTCCATAGCTCCATAGCACCAGAGCTCCATAGCTCCATAGCACCAGAGCTCCATAGCTCCATAGCACCAGAGCTCCATAGCTCCATAGCACCAGAGCTCCATAGCTCCATAGCACCAGAGCTCCATAGCTCCATAGCACCAGAGCTCCATAGCTCCATAGCTCCAGCCTGGGTGGCTGGTGGCTCCATAGCTCCATACTTCCATAGCTCCAGTCAGAGAGTGTGCTAAAATTGCACTAAGTGCGAAAGCCCATTCATTTACAACGGCGTGTCCACAAGGCGGCGACATTTCCCCGTTACCGGTGGCTGCGCGGCGGGTGAGTGACAGAGCTTATCCGAGCGGCTGGAACTCTGCGCCGGCGTGGTCGAGCGTGAGGCCTCGGCCCTTTGGCTGCCTGGTACCTAAAACACTTCCATTGATCCAGCCACGGAGGGTGCTGGCTGGTGGCTCCATAGCTCCATACCTCCAGAGCTCCAGAGCTCCATAGCACCAGAGCTCCATAGCTCCATAGCACCAGAGCTCCATAGCACCAGAGCTCCATAGCTCCATAGCACCAGAGCTCCATAGCTCCATAGCACCAGAGCTCCATAGCTCCATAGCACCAGAGCTCCATAGCTCCATAGCTCCATAGCACCAGAGCTCCATAGCTCCATAGCACCAGAGCTCCATAGCTCCATAGCACCAGAGCTCCATAGCTCCATAGCACCAGAGCTCCATAGCTCCATAGCACCAGAGCTCCATAGCTCCATAGCACCAGAGCTCCATAGCTCCATAGCTCCAGGGCTCCATAGCTCCATAG